>NC_136499.1:79158241-79470741 GCF_053919585.1 Euprymna scolopes | reverse complement strand
TATTGACATGAATTATTGAAACAAGTCGATAAAGATTGCTTAAGTAGTAAGTGTTTTTTGTTTCGATATCATAATCTATTCAGTAATTATTCACAAAGTCATTGTTTCCATTTTCTTTTGTTTTTCTGTCTAATGAGGACTACGAGGCATTAATAATCAGCATTAATTGCTATTTCTGCAAAAGTAATTCATATTTTAGTCAAGATGAAAAGAAAACTTAAACTACTCATTTATTATCTCATTTAATTATGTTCATAAGGATTTTGTATTTATATATTCTTACTTGAATAATGGTGATCTCAGTTCAGATGTAAAGGTAAGAAATAAAAAGGTACAAAGCAATAGTCATGAGAACATATCACTTGCATGAATAAATATTTAATAAATTAACACCAGGTTCTTTACGCTGGTTTGTGTTGGTATAGATCATTACGGTTAGGGTTTTATGCTCCGATCCTTTTCAAATTTTTAGCAGTAATTTATAATATACAAAAACAGATTCTTTTGAACTTCGCTCGACTTCATCTTTGGAAAATAATTTTGGTATGCTTTTGTTTTACAGATTTTAAGCAAATTTCTTCTCACTTCTAATTATCATTTGGCTTCAAATCTTTAGAAAATTATCGCAGCCACATCTGTGAAAACACACATACTTCACCAAGTGCACATATATTTTGTTAAGGAAACTGGGACAATTTACATGCAACATTTACATGTTACATTTAATACTAAGATTTTCTTGACAAACTACTGTAACAATTGTTGTTTAAGAAAGGAAATATTTATTGATATTTTTTTACTCGCATGAATACTTTCTCTAGAAGTGTAAGCCATTTTGAGTTTCAGAACAGTTTCAGATGGTTCGCTGTTACACACAAGTCCTGGGAGGTGACTTGTTTGTAGTAGACAGTTCCACAGAACAAAATATTCTTACCGTGTCGAAACCCGAGAAAAGAACATGTGAAATTGCTCCAAAAAAGGTTTAATATTTATGAAGCAATTCTGGTTTCTGATTGGTTGGTAGCAGAACGTGAATTAATTTGATTCGTCAGTTCTTAGCAGCATCGTTTATAAATAGAATCGTTCGACTGTGTGGGATCATACCCCATTATCCACCTAAAATATTGCAACATCTTCCCTATTTTTTATAATGGGGAAGTCCCTTGTGTGTGTTCTGCTCAAAAATAAATATATATTTTATATTTTCTTAGACATAACAAAAATTAGAAATCATTTGGATCTTAGAATTTTAGCATTTAAAAAGACGCCATTCAAACGTAAAAAAGGAAAATTACAAAGATTTTTTTTTCTAAACAAAAGTATTAGTAGGTTAGTAAGTGTTAATACAAATAAAAATGGATACAGTTTAACGTCTTGTCCAGGACTATTTTTTTTTTTGATATATAGAAATCTATATACTCTGAGCATTACCCCTAGGGTCTTCCGCTGATATTCATGCAAAAAAGTAAGAGCCTTCTCATAAGTGGAACTTCTGTTCTTTAGTTCCCTTTAAATAACGTAGGACTTGTTTAGCTCTGTTTAAATCCTTCATTGTCGGTCGTGATAATTTTTGTGGCAGTTTTGTTACTGTTATAGCATATGTCGGGCCTGGTTGCAGTCATCAAATATATAAGACTACCTATAATTTCGCGATATTGTGTGTCACTTATTATTTCAGATTATGTGTGTATATTTTTATTAATATCATTTTCGACCGGTGTAGAGCGTTTCTTGCACTCTCCCATTCCAAATTTTAAAAGTATTTTGTCGATGTATTTCGACTGAGTCATCTTAACAAATCCTTTGCTTTGAGTAAATTCTATCCCCAGAAAACAGGATATTTTGCCAAGATCGGTCATTTTGAATCTTTTACTTAATTTGTTCTTAACATCAGTTAACATTATGTCACAATTTGATGCGATTAAAATATCATCGACCCACAAAACCAAAATCAGTAGTTTATCGTCTTTGTGTTGCGTATATAAACAGAGGTCTACAGCGCATTGTCTAAATTGTTGTTTAATAATATAATCATGGAATACTGTGTTCCAACACTGAGCACTCTGCTTTAGACCATATAATGACTTGTTAAGTCGCCACACGCTATTTTTATTTTTCATTATAAATCCCTCTGGAGGGGTAATATAAATTTCACAGTCTATTGGGGCATTCAAATAAGCATTTTTTTACGTCCATTTGATGGATGTTTAGGTCATATTGTGATGCGACTTGCAGTAAAACTCTGACTGCCGTTAGGCCTGTGGTCGGTGAAAATGTAGAAAAGTATTCTTTACCGTAAATCCGAGAGCACCCCTTAGCAAAAAATCTTGCTTTGCACTGTTCTACGCCCGATACTGTACTCTTTTTTGTAAAAACCCATCTGGTAGAAATAACATGCTTATCTCTTGGGAGAGGCACTACCGTATAGGTATCATTTTCGGTTAAGGCATCTATTTCTTTTTTCATGGCAATTTTCCATTCATCACAAATGTTCTGAATTAATTGCTTCGTTGAAGCTTTTTGGCGCATTTTCCATTGAACAGCAATAGTCGATTTGATTTATATTGTTGACCACAAAAAAAAAACCGGGTCGCCTTCTATTTCTTTTGGGATATCTCTCGACTTTATCATCATCATCATCATCATCATCATCATCATCATCATGGACACTCTCGTCTCCGTCATTTTTATTGTTTTCGTTTGTTCTAATTATTTGAGGTAATATAATTCCATCCTCTTCATATGACGGGGTTTCGTCTTTACAATTAAACGTGTCTGTGAATTTTACACACCGGATTCTTTTTATTTTATTTTTTTTTTCGGGAAAAAATATTAAATTGGCTGGACTGTTTTTATCGTATCCAAGAAATATACCTCTGTCGGCTTTAATATTCAATTTACTCTTTTCTCCATATATGCGAAGCAAGTTGAACCAAATATATGCATTCTGCCCAAATTTGGTTTTTTACCGCAGAAAGATTCATATGGAGTTTTAGATAGTGTTTTGTTAAAACACCTGTTGCGTATATAGGCTGCCGCCATAAGTGCATACGTCCAGAGGTTTTTAGGGAGTTTTGATTATATGAGTAGGCATCTTGCCATTTCAAAAAGTGTCCGCCACGCACGTTCAGCAGTCCCGTTTTGGTGTGGCGATCTAAGAGCTGATGTTTCATGCCTGATATGATGGTTAATTAGTAAAAGTTTAAAGTCTTTATTGGTAAATTCCGTACCGTTGTCAGAGCGAATACACTTGATTTCACCGTAGGGGGCCATGTAGGCCAGATATCTGGAATATTGCAGTGTCCAAGAATTTTATGCCATGTCTGTAGATCATGGCAGGCGGTTTTTGATGGGACTACGCTATTCAAATAATATAGTCTTCCATTTTCTTTAATGTCGAATACAGTTCCATTCGGGTATACCAGTTTTGATTTATTGGGGCTAAAGTTTATATTTGCGCCTTGTTTTGTGGCAGCTTGTACAGAAAATATATTTTGTTTAAATTTTGGGATTAGAAGAGCGTTTTCTAGAATACAGAAACACAGTTCACCTTTATCGTTCTTTAGCGAGATTTTCGCATTGCCTCTTTTCAAAACGATATCATTGACTCGACTCCCGTCAGCTAGTTCTACAAAATGATTTTGTGGCTTAAAGTTGGGGTCAAAATTGATAAAATCAGATTCCTTTGTAATCACATGTGCAGTGGCCCCACAATCCACAAGAAAATTATTGTTTGTTGAAGCATCAAATGTACACGAAAATAAAAATGTATGTTCGCTAACAGAGCTCTCTACATTTTTAATGTAGTCGCCATTTTGAGTCCTGTATCTACATTGGAAACTCTTGTGATTAGGTCAGTTCAGTGTATAAAGAAATAATTTTGGGTTTTCCTTTCGATAAATAATGCGCTCTTAATATGTTTAATGCTTTGCAGCCGTCGTCCAGGGCTTCTCTCATTACCAGTGATAGACTTCGCTCATCTAAACACTGTATTAATTCCGCAAAGACAGTTGCGTTCTTTTCAATGAAGTCGGGGTCGTTTCTGTTTTCAGGTTGAGTTTGTAGTACTTTGTGTAGCTTTTGGATTCGTAGATATCCCAGAAATTTAACTTGCCACAATTCGAATTTTGATTCGGATCCATCGAAATAAAGACGCACACTGGGCCCATAACCTCTAGAAGTGTAAGCCATTTTGAGTTTCAGAACAGTTTCAGATGGTTCGCTGTTACACACAAGTCCTGGGAGGTGACTTGTTTGTAGTAGACAGTTCCACAGAACAAAATATTCTTACCGTGTCGAAACCCGGGAAAAGAACATGTGAAATTGCTCCAAAAAAGGTTTAATATTTATGAAGCAATTCTGGTTTCTGATTGGTTGGTAGCAGAACGTGAATTAATTTGATTCGTCAGTTCTTAGCAGCATCGTTTATAAATAGAATCGTTCGACTGTGTGGGATCATACCCCATTATCCACCTAAAATATTGCAACACTTTCTGTGAGTTCATTTGTAACAAAATGATGACAAACTATGCCAGAACATTAATATTATATTTAGTAGTTATTTTTTATTACTATTGAACGATAGAATATGTTTGGAACGTTGAAAATGTCCCCAAAATAATATATTCTGCACCAAACTTTTATTGAAAATAAAATACTGATGTCTGTAAAGAGCTTAGATTCAGACAATTTCGAATATTGTTTACATTATTATACATATATTAAGGTGCCCATAATTACTCCAAAAGATGCGAGAAATTTCCAATATCGATAAAATTTAAAAGAGTTCACCCAAATTAAATTGAACCACAGAATAGAGGGTACTATAATTGTATCTCAGTTTGATTGGTGTAAGATTAATTCTTTCAGAATTCATTGCCAAATACATAATAAACAAGGATTTATGGCAATAAATTTAAATAATAAACGATTGTATAAAAATAAACAAATTTGAGAGTGTAGATTCTTACAATTCCAAAATTTAAAATAAAAACATCTTTTCAAATTAATGCTGCCTTATCCATTACCAATGCTGCCCGGATCAGAGTGTGCGAAATGACTATTGTTTAGTATATGTTGGGTTTTATATTATGTAAAGAAAGTTCTTGTGGAATTTTTAATTTTGATTTCAAATGATGTATTTTCAAATAAGCTTTACTTTATATACATATCATTTTAAAGAGCATATTTTGCTCTATCTAATCTTTTAAATTGCAATCGTTTTTAAACGATTATGTCTTCTTTTCAGACCGTTGACTACAACATGGAAAAAAAGCAAATTTGCATAATTTTCTTATTTCAATTCAAGCTAGGTCGAAAAGCTGCTGAAACAGCTCATGATATCAACGAAGCGATTCTTCCACGAACACTGAACACAAAGCACAACGATGGGTTAAGCAATTTTGTGGCAGTGACGAGTCTTTAAGATGATGAGGATAGTGTGCGGCAATCGGATGTTAACAACGATCAATTAAGAGCCTTAGTTGAGGCCAATCCACACACAACTGTTCGAAAACTTTCTTCCGAATTAGCCGTAACACATACGATGATTTCTAACCACTTGAGAGAGATTAGAAAGACAAAAAACTTACTTGATAAATCGATGCCTCACCAATTGAACGACCACCATTAGAAACAACACTTTTATGCAACAAGAACGAACCATTTCTCGGCAGGGTTGTGACTTGCGATGAAAAGTTGGTTCTTTACGACAATCAGCGAAGTTCAGCTCATTCAGTTCATCAATGAAGCCTAACCACAACACTTCCCGAAAAGTTGCACCAAAAGAAGGTCAATGCTGACTGTTTGGCAGTTTGCGACTGGTCTTATCCATTATATTTTTTGAATGCAGGCGAAACGACTACAGCGGTGAAGTACTCCTCTATGAGAATGCTCCTCTACAACAATGCCTGACCACACGTTGCTAAACCAATCCTGCAGAAGTTGAACGAATTGGGCTACGAAACTCTGCCATACTCTTCATAGCTCTCCCCTACTGACTACCACTTTTTCCATCAGCTCGATAACTTTCTGCATGAGAAATAATTAAAAAACCTAAATGATATCAAAAAAACTTTCAGTGATTTCATGGTCACCAGGACGCAAGATTTTTACATTACTAGCATACGAGATGGTATTTATTTCAGTCAATAAATGTTTGTTTGAGCCAAGATTTGTTTATGTGAATTCAAAAGTTAAAACCATAATAACTTTCTTATCAACCTGATTATGCAGAAATTTATATATATATATATATATATATATATATATATATATATATATATATATATATATATATATATATACTAGCGGGGCTACCTGGCGTTGCTCGGAACCGTATAAACAAAGAGAAAATTGAATTTGATTTTGAATCTAATTGTTATTCTTAGGAGAGAGGAATTTTTATGTCTATGTATCATTTGCTATTTCCAACAAAAGAATATTTACCTACCTAGGACGGGTATTATTGCATGTATGAAATAATTGTATCTTATCTAGGGTAGATAATTTACAGCATGTATATAAAATAATTTTACCTTTGCCAGGACGGGCAATATACAACACATACTTAAAATAATTTTACCTACACTAAGACGGGTAATTTAAATACATATATGAAACAATTTCAGAAGCGTTTTTACCTCAAAATGGACATTACTCTCTCCAACCCAACCTCCAAAAGAAAACGCAAGAGCACGTTTAAAATTAACATAATCATGGTTCTTCCTACCCACCACTACAACCATCACATCATTCCCGGATAATAACATAAAACATGTTTAAAAAATATAGATTACTCCCTAAAGAAACTGTCCTAGTAAACTTTCATAGAAAACCAACAATATATATGTATTAATCTAATTTTGAGATCGTAAACTGTTTAAGTCATATCCGGAATCGCTTGACAAATGAAGAAATTTTTAGATAGAAAATTGTTTAAGCCATTTACGGTACAGACTTTATATTCTGCCACCCTAATTTAATCTAGAGCGATGATGATTATTTTGCTAGTGTATATTTGCCCCTGTCTCATTCAATCCTGAGCAATGCCAGGAATTTTGCTAATATATATTTCCATCAATTTCCTTAAATTCCGGACGAAGCCGAGGATATTGCTAGTAAATTTCCTCACCTATCTCATTCAATCTTGAGCAACGCCGGGTATTCTGCTAGTGTATATGTGCAGTTATCTAATACAATCCCGAGCGACACCAAGTATTCGTCTATTCTGTATTTGTACCTATCTCATTCATTCCCAGGCGACGCCACGTATTCTGATAATATTTATTTGCACCTGCATTATTGAATCCATGGCGATGCCTGGTATTCTGCTTCTATATATTTCCACCTATATCATTCAATCCGGGACAATAAAGGGTATTCTGCTAATATATATTTCCACCTATCTCATTGTATCCCAAGCGACGTTGGGAATTTTATTAGTATATATTATCACCTACTTCATTCAATCCCAGGAAATGCTGGGCATTCGGCTAG
The DNA here is from genome assembly GCF_053919585.1 of Euprymna scolopes. NCBI lineage: Eukaryota > Metazoa > Mollusca > Cephalopoda > Sepiida > Sepiolidae > Euprymna > Euprymna scolopes. Next base: position 79,463,244 of record NC_136499.1, on the reverse strand, counting down.
TATATATCTCAATACATCTCAGTACATCCTGGGCAACGCTAGGTATTCTGTTAGTATATATTTCAATCAATCTCATCCAATCCAAGGCAATGCCAGGTGTTCTGCTAGTATATATGTGCATCTATTTCATTGGATCCCATGCACCCATGTATTCTGCTTGCATACATTTGCATGTATCTCATTCAATCTCAAGTGACTCCTTCCAATCTTCTAGTATATATTTTTACATATCTCATTGAATCCCAGTATTCTTAGATATGTTATTAATTTCGAAAATTATTTTTCATAATTTAACCCACATTATCGCCCCCCCCTCTTACTAAAATAATACCTTTGATACATTGTCTTGGCTGTTTATTTCATTGCAAACACACTAATCAAATAACTCACATTTAATAATTTTTCATAATTCTTGGATATGTTACTAATATCGACAATCATTTTTCATGATTTACCACACATGATCGCCCCCCCCCCATTACTAAAATAATAATTTAAAATATTGTCTGGGCTGTTATTTTCATTGAAAACACAACACTAAAATAACTCAAATTTCATCATTGTTGGATATGTAAGTAATTTCGACAATTATTTTTCACGATTCAATCGCCTACCTCCTAATAAAATAATAACTTTGATACATTTTCTAGGCTGGTTATTTCATTACAAACACATCAATAAAATAACTCACATTTCATCATTTTTTTTTAAATACTTGGATATGTTACTAATCTCGACAATAATTTTCAATGATTTAACCCACAATATCGACCCATTTATTGAAAAATTAATTTCGATACATTTTGAAGTATATATTTCCAGCAACGTTTTACATGATGGTGGCTACAAATATCACCCAATTATTTCTGATCCCAGGCGATGCCGAATGTTCTACTAGTAAACATTCCATGAATTGTATCCAATCCCGGGCCATGCTGCGTAATCTACTAGTACACATGTCATGCTAGTGCAAGGTCATACAATCCCGAGTGACATTGGGTAATTTGCTAGTACATATGCACCTATTTTATCCAATCCCAGGCTACACCTGGTATTCTGCTAGTACATATATCCACCTATGTAACAATCCCGGGCGATGCCAGGTATTTGGCTAGTACATATATCAACCAATTTTTTGTGATCCCAGGCAACGCCGAGTGTTCTCCTAGGAATCATTCCATGAATTGTATCTAATCCCAGGCCATGCGGGGTAATATGCTAGTACATACATCATGCTAGTGCTATGTCCTACAATACTGGGCGACGCTGGGTATTTTGCTAGTACATATACACCAATTTTATCCAATCCCAGGCTACGCCAAGTATTCTGTTAGTATATATATCCACCTATGTAATACTATCCCCGGCGACACCACTGTATTTGGCTAGTACATATATCAAACAATTTTTTCTGATCCGAAGCGACACCGAGTGTTCTGCTGGGAAACATTCCATGAATTGTATCCAATCTCAGGCCATGCCAGGTAATCTGCTAGTACATATGTCATGCTAGTGCTATGTCCTACAAGCCCAGGCAACGCTGAGTATTTTGCTAGTACATATACACCTATTTTATCCTATCCCAGGCTATGCTGGGTATTGTCCTAGATCATATATCCACCTATATAATACAATTCCGGGCGACGCCAGGTATTTGGCTAGTACATATATTAACCTATTTTTTCTGATCCCAGGCGACACTGACTGTTCTGCTAGGAAACATTCCAATGAATTGTATCCAATCCTAGTCCATGCCGGGTAATCTGCTACTACATATGTCATGCTAGTGCTATGTCCTACAAGCCCAGGCAACGCTGGCTAATTTTTGCTAGTACATATACACTTATTTTATTCAATCCCAGGCTATGCCGGGTATTCTGCTAGTACATATATCCACCTATGTAACAATCCTGGGTGATGCCATGTATGTTGCAAGTACATATATAAGCCAATTTTTCTGATCCCAGTCGACGCCGAGTGTTCTGCTAGGAAACATTCCATGAATTGTATCCAATCCCGGGCCATGCTGGGTAATCTGCTAGTACATATGTCATTCTAGTGCTATGTCCTACAAGCCCAGGCGACGCTGGGTATTTTGCTAGTATATATAAATCTATATTATCACATCCCAGACTACGCTGTGTATTCTGCTAGAACATATATCCACCTATGTAATACAATCCCGGATGACACCGCATATTTGTCTAGTACATATATCAACCAATATTTTCTGATCCCAGGTGATGCCGAATGTTCTGCTAAGAAACATTCCATGAATTGTATCCAATCCCAGGCCATGCCAGGTAATTTGTTAGTACATATGTCATGCTAGTGCTATGTCATACAATCCCGGGCGATGTTGGGTTTATTGCTAGTACATATACACCTATTTTATCCAATCCCAGGCTATGCTGAGTATTCTGCTAGTACATATATCCACCTATGAAACACAATCCCGAGTGACGGCAGGTATTTAGCTAGTACATATATACACCAATTTTTTGTGATCCTAGGTGACGCCGAGTGTTCTGCTAGGAAACATTCCATGAATTGTATCTAATCCTAAGCCATGGCAGGTATCTGCTACTACATATATCATGCTAGTGCTATGTCATACAATCCCGGGCGATGCTGGGTATTTTGTTAGTACATATACACCTATTTTTCAAATCACTGGCTACCCTGTGTATTTTGATAGTACATATATATCCACCTATGTAATACAATCCCGGGCGATGCAAGGTATTGTGTTAGTACATATATAAACCAATTTTTTCTGATCCCAGGCGACGCCGAGTATTCTGCTAGGAAACATTCCATGGCACTGTCGGGTAATCTGCTAGTACATATGTCATGCTAGTGCAATGTACTACAAGCCCAGGCGACGCTGGGTATTTGGCTTGCACATATGCACCAATTTTATTCAATCGCAGGCTACACTGTGTATTCTGCTAGTACATATATCCACCATGTAATACAATCCCGGGCGACGTCGGGTATTTGGCTAGTACATATATCAACCAATTTTTTGTGATCCCAGGCAATGCTGAGTGTTCTGCTAGGAAACATTCCATGAATTGTATCCAATCCCGGGCCATGCTGGGAAATCTGCTAGTTCATACATCGTGTTAGTACTATGTCATACAATCCCCGGCGACGTTGGGTATATTGCTAGTACATATACACCTATTTTAGTCAATCCCAGGCTAAGCCAGGTATTCTGCTAGTACATATATCCATCTATGAAACACAATCCTGGGCGACGCCGGGTATTTGGCTAGTACATATATCAACAAATTTTTTCTAATCCCAGTCGAACCCGAGTGTTCTGCTAGGAAACATCAGCCCTATACTGCACAACCACCTTAAAAATTGTCAAATCGGACCTGTACTGCACAAGGACCTTCAAAATTATCAAATACGACCTATACTGCATAAGCACCTTCAAAATATTTCAAATTGGACCTATACTGCACAAGCACCTTCACATTTGTCAAATCGGACCTATACTGAACAAGCACCTTCAAAATTGTCAAATAGGACCTATACTGCACAAGCACCTTTAAAATTGTCGAATCAGACCTATATTGCACAAGTACCTTAAAAATTGTCGGATTGGACCTATACTGCACAAGAACCTTCAAAATTGTCAAATCGGACCTATATTGCACAAGCACATTTAAAATTTTCAAATCGGACCTAAACTGCACAAGCACCATCAAAATTGTAAAATCGGACCTATACTGCACAAGCACCTTCAAAAATTTTCAAATCGGACCTATACTGCACAAGCACCTCCAAAATTATCAAATCGGACCTATCTCCACAAGCATCTTCACAATTTTCAAATCGGACCTATACTGCAACAAGCACCTTCAAAATTTTTCAAATCGGACCTATATTGCACAAGCACCTTAAAATTTTTCAAATCGGGCTGATACTGCACAAGCACCATAAAATTATTCAAATCGTACCTATAGTGCACAAGCACCTTAAAATTTTTCAAATAGGACCTATACTGCACAAGGACCTTCAAAATTGTCAAATCGGACCTATATTGCACAAGCAACTTAAAAAATTGTCAAATTGGACCTATATTGCACAAGCACATTAAATTCTTCCAAATCGGACCTATACTGCAAAAGCACCTTCAAAATTGGAAAATTAGACTATACTGCACAAGAACTTTCAAAATTGTCAAATCGGACCTGTACTGCACAAGCATCTTCGAAATTGTCAAATTGGACCTATACTGCACAAGCACCTTCAAAATTATCAAATCGGAGCTATACTTCACCTATGTCATATAATCCCAGGCGACGCATGCTATTTTGCTAGTACATATGCACCTATGTCATACAATCCTGGGCGACGCCAGCTGTTCTGCTGGTACTTCATCCAATCCCGGGCTATGCCGGATATTTTGCTAGTACATATATCAACCAATTTTTTCAATCCCAGGCGACGCCGAGTGTTCTGCTAAGAAAAATTCCATGAATTTTATCCAATCCCAGGCCATGCCGGGTAATCTGCTAGTACATATGTCATGCTAGTGCTATGTCATACAATCCCAGGCGATGTTGGGTATTCTGCTAGTACATATACACCAATTTTATCCAATCCTTGGCTACGTCAGGTATTCTGCTAGTACAGCTATGTAATACAATCCCAGGCTAGTACATATATCAACCAATCTTATCCGATCCCAGGCAACGCTGGGTCTTCTGCTAGGAAACATTCAATGTATTTCCACCTACGTCAGGTTATCTGCTAGTACATAATACTTTTATATGAATTCCTTAAAACGCTTCCTCCTTAACTGAAGATTATATAAAAAACATAACCTCCAAATACTAAGAATGGCTTTCTGAATAATAATGTTTTTATTTAAGAATTTGGAATCAGCAGTTTAGCGATGTGTGATGTTTGGAATAAATATATAATACGCATCTTTTTTTTTACTTGGTCTTTTGGCTAAGATCAAAGTGTAGTATCTATTTTTAGAATTCAAGCGGTTTCATCTTTCGCCCCCACCTCCACTAAGAAAATAAAGAGGTCATGCTTTGCATGTCAAGCTTTACAGAAACAAACGTCACTCGAAAATTACGTATAAATATCGTTAAAACGTCACTTTTTTGCCCCCTCCCCGCCTGTAGTAAAATGGTCAGCTGAATAACTTAGAGTTGACCTTTTGAGCCAAAAATTCGATATTTGTCGTCCAGAGGGTCGGCTTTAATATGAGACCAAATTTGTGAATTTTGTTTCTGTATGTCGAAAGTTTTTGGCGGACATACATACAAACACATACATACATACATACATACATACATGATGATGATTGCAACGTCTTGTCAGACGAGTGCCACTCCCTCAGACATTTAAAATCCATGAGCCCAAATGCCCGAGGGAGTATCTATACAAATATGATGTTACAGAGTCTTAGCTTTGTACGACAGCTAAGTCTCTCTCTCGGTTCAAAATGTTGAGATCCAGCAACAAGCAAGAGCAAGATAGCCAGCAACAAATTAAACTGCAGACCAGCTTAATGCGGGTAATGGTCTTCCGCTTTATGGTTTTTTAAATCAGAGATTTGCTTCTCCTAGAAAGGTTGCCTTCACCACGGCTTACGGGAGCCCTCTCACATACACACACACAAATATACACGGTGCTAGTTGGCCGTTGACCCAGAAAAAGAGTTCATTCGCCCTTTGGAAGGTCTTGTGTTTAATCCTTCAGGGAGACTAGCCGCCCTCCTCATCAAACAAGTCTGGTGGGGGAACCAGTTTAGTCGCCGGTGACCCGACCATGAGGCAGGTAGTACTGGGTTACATGGTACCAGTAGCACATGACATGACCTGACACACACATACATACATACATACATACATACATACATACACACATTTTCGCTTCTACATATATATATATATATATATATATATATTTTTTTTTTTTTTTTTTTTTTTTTTTTACAAAGGCATCACCACATTATCAAGGCCCAGAGGCCACTCAAGGATAAGGGTTAAAGAGTGTACAGTAGAAATTGGTCAATATAGTAATCATTAGTAATGAAAATTTGGTAAATTTAATAACTTATATGGAACGGCTCATCAAGAACTTATTTACTTTAGACTTGAACACAACCATATTGTAGTCAGCCGGAAAGCAGGAAAACGGAAGACAATTCCACAGGCGTGCAGTTCTAAGAAAGAAGCTTTGTTCATGGAATCTACGTTTAGGTTTAGCCACAGATAAAGAGTGGGGGAAATTATTGATAGTGTTTACAGCTAGACGAGTGTTTCTTGTGAAAGTTTGGCGAGGGGGGACCAAAGATTGAAGCTCAGTTGAACACTTTCCATGAAAATAACGATACATCAGAGACAAACTCGCAACATCTCTTCTGAGAGATAGAGGTTGCAAGGAGGAGAAAAGGACATCTCCTACGAGGCTACGAAGTCTATTTTGAACTCTATCAAGGCAGGACAAGTCCTTTCTAGCAGCTCCTGCCCAGATGTGGCAACAGTATTCCATCCTTGGACGTACCTGGCTCTTATATAGGTAGAGAATAGCATCAGCAGTGAGATATCTACTGGATCGATAGAAAGATCCCACCATTTTTCCAGCGGCCTTGGCAACAGATTTGATATACGTGTTCCATTTAAGATCAGGAGTAATGGTCAAGCCCAGAAGCTTGTCAAAACTTGAGGCCTCCTGAAGACGAGAGCCATTCATTTCAATTGATGACAAATGTGGATTAGAATGTTGATGATGTAAAGAGAGAAGCTTGGTTTTAGATGCATTAAAAGTAACCAGCCACTCCTTTCCCCATTGTACTACGTGCTCAAGATCAGAGGAGAGAGAATTGGAGAGAACTTGGTCGTTTACTGTCTTAGATGTGGTACCATAAATGGTAGTGTCGTCAGCATAAATGTCTACAAATGATGTAAGGATATGATTTGGAAGATCATTAATGTAGATCAGGAAAAGATATATATATATATGTTTTATTTTTTATTACCGTTTTATCTGTTTGATTACATATGTTTCGGATGTTGGACTATGTTTACGATCCAACAGCCTCATCAGGCCTTACAGAAATGGTTGTTAGTATTTGGAAGAAGTGTTTTAGAAGAAATATGAGAAAAAATGGGGGTGGGGTAAGAGATAACAAGGGGAAGGGAGACAGGTATTCGACAATATTTAAACTTTGAAGGTTAAAATACATTAGATTGTAGTGTGTGTGAGGGTAACAGATTCAGGCAGGCGTGGATGGAGATATATGGATTCAAATATTCTTCTCAATAACGATCTAAATATTTTTCTTAATAACGATTCAAATAGTTTTCTTAATAATGATTCCAATATTTTTCTTAATACTGATTCAAATATCATTTCTTTATAACGATTTAAATATTTTTCTTTATAATGATTAAAATATTTTCCTTACTAACGATTCAAATTATTTTCTTTATAACCATTCAAATATTTGTCTTCATAATGATACAAATATTGTTCTTAATAACGATTCAAATATTTTTCTTAATAACAATTCAAATATTTTGTTTCAGTCAATATTTTTGTCTTAACCATTAAAACTTTAATTATAAACTTCATACTATTTTTTAAACAATTCTGTTGAACTTTTGTACTAAACTTCCCAACTTTATCATGAACAGAAGAACAATTTTAAAAAGAATCCCAATTTCCAACGTGGACTTATACATCATTTTCCAATATCAGGGCTCTACATTCTACTTTTCAGAGGTTGAAATCCAATCACACGAGATTTACCCTGTCCAATTTCTTTGCGGACCGAACATGGAATGAACTGTTTTCTTAAACGATTTCTCAATCAAAGGTTATTCTAACTTAACGTCCAAACCTGGCTCCCAAGACGGCCACAGACATGGAATATGTATCTACATAAGGAACAGTTTCTCCTCCGGCAGGAATATCTCCAAAGAAGGTCCTAACCTACTATACATGTGAGTAGCATTTACTCACAGCACCACTTTTCTTATTTACTCTATACTGCCCCCACAACGATGGTGTCACCATCTTTAAGAGTTTCGCAAAACAAATTGATCACATCCTGACTGCCCATCCCTCAGCCAACATTTACGTCTGTGGAGATTTTAATGGTCACAACATTGAATGGCTAATCCACTCAAACAAGACAGATTATGAAAGGTTCTGTCCTGATTTCTCCCTTGCCTTGCACATAACAAACAGGGTTCTAAACACGTGCATAGCTCCATCCTAACTATTATCTGGACCTGAGGTGATTATTTCAGCATCTGACAAAGCCAAACTCCCTGCTAAGAACTTCATATCAAACTCTACCCTGTGTGATAAAGAACACTTACTCTCTTAACCAGGACTTTTATATATCTATTTTTATATTTTATATATCTATCCAGACTTATCAACAACCTTGATTCCAGCAAAGCAACTGCCCCTGATAACATTCCAATCGTTGTGCTCTAAAAGCTGCAAATGAAACTAACTCCTATACTAACAAAGATTTTCAAACATTGCGTTAAGGAAAGATGCTTCCCAACACCTTGGAAAATCTCGACAGTCTACCCAGTATTTAAAATTCCAGGGATTGGTCTTCTGCATCTCAGTACAGACCAATTAGCCTCCTGTGCACCATGAATAAGTTGCTCGAGTCCGTGATAAATAGAGAAGTTGTCAACCACTGCAGCAAAAACAAACTAATAAGCAACATTTACTGTGGTTTCCTTTCTGAAAGATTAATAGCTGATTTGTGATGGTAATGTTACACAAGATCAGTGAATCTATTTACGATGGTTTCGATTTTAGGACAATAGCTCTTGACATATCTAATGCATTTGATTAGGCTTGGTATAAAGGACTACTTCATAAAATTTCCAGCTACAGAATAACTTGGAACGTCCTCTTAATCTTAAATTCTTTATCTCTAAAAGATTTATTACGGTAGTTGCTGATGGGTAGAAATCTGAAGCTCACAGTATAAATGTTGGTGTTCCTCAGGGATTCATTTTATGCCCAACTTTTTTTCCTGATCTTCATCAACGACTTCCTATACCCATTCATTGCCATCTATGTAGACTATACTTCCATGTATAGCAACACTTCAAAGGTCGTCAAATATCAGAATACTTCTGGTTCTTTCCCTTCCGATCTGGAGTGGGTGGTGCAATGGATAAGAAATGGCTACATTTAATGCATCCAGAACAAAACATATGTTTTCACCACCAACATACCTATCTCCACTTGGCCTCAGGTAAATGAACGGTTCCCGTCTTGAATAATCACAATTCTTACACAAACATTTCGGACTGGCCTTTACCATTGACTTAAAATGCAAGATCTACATCAGATCCGTTGCAAAAATCACTGGAAAAATGGTGGAATCATTCACTGCTCAAGAAAGTATCTTACTCCTGGCACAATTTTTTACCTGTATAAGAGTAAAATACATCCTAAGATGGAGTACTGCTACCACATTTGGGGCTCCTAAGAGTACTCTCTCCTGCCTTTGTTGTATACAGCACTCCGAGCTGTATACAACGATTGTCAGGGTTAGACCAAAATATAATTTGTAATTTTAGAATTATGTTTTTGAAAAAATAGTTGGATAGGAATTTTAACATTCTTTCTGAATTATTAAAAATAGAAGTATGTTTATAGTTTGTGAATTTTAGCTGAAAGAAATAGATAAATATTAGGTTAGATCTAACAGCTGATGAGTTAAGGATATGTGTTATTTAGCATATGACGTAACAGTCAGCTCATCGGGATGTTTTAGTGAGTTAATAACTGAGATTCGAGAGAAGTAGAGGCGTTCTGGAGGCGAGCACGAGCAAATAAGAATGAAATAAAGAAGAAAGCGTCTGCAAGACTCCGAGAGACTGGGGCACTCAACTGAACTGGATCAAAGAAATAAAATGTATATATTTGTAACCGGTGATGTTGTGTTTGCCTGTCCCTGAGGGAATGATTCTTTGTTACAGCCCGCCTGGAGGCCCAAGAAATGCGCCATCAGACAGAAAAGGTTAACCCCCCTCAAATTAATGTTTTGTGAACTGTCTTTGTATATACACCCAGCACAACAACATAACAGACTTCTATTTACAACGTGTCCACTACGATGTAACAGACATTCAAGTAGACCACGTATACACGATTCAAACAAGTATATTTACATCACAAACGCAAATAGGTAATAGATACTATATACACATGTACATTCTCAAATAGTAAAATATATATCCTTTTATGGGTTATATATACAACAAACGTATATATACAACATATGCCTTTTTGATAGCCCACAATATAACATCTTGACAAAGTACAAAACTGACCGGAATTTAGTGAACAAAAACCATTTTAACTTCATACTTCCTCTTTTTCATAGAAGTGACATTGTAAGTTTCTTTGCTCTGTCGTTACTTTTATTGTAAAAAGACAAGGTAAAAAACAGAGTTTTTTCAAAATTTCTTTCTTCTGAAGTTTGCATAGATAAGCGCACATACATTCATACATGCATATTCTATTGAACTGATATTTGCAATGTTCATGCCAAGATTGTGTTTCAGCGACTAAAATTATCGTCTACTCAATCTTTATGCAGATTTACTGCTTGCAGTGAGCCACCCAAACCATATTGAACCTCTTGCTTTTGTGCCATGACACAAAGAGAACTCTTCTGTCAAAGGATAATCAAATTCGATCGTAAAAGTATGTGGATTAAGCGCATAAAAGAGTAATATATTTCCTTTCCCTTTATGACTGCCTTTTATGATGGCCTATTAAATTTAAACTAAGTCCAAACAGAAGTTAGCTTATAAATAAGCTTTGCTAACCTCTTTTCTGCCTAGAACATTTAGAATATTGATCTTCTTTCTTATATAGGTAGCTGTTTCTTATCTTGAATATCGGCACACACATATATGCTTTCATAGAGATACTTTCAATAGTGAGTTTGTTTATTAATAATTTTTTTTATCTAAAATATATATTTATATACAAATGATATTAAACAATAACATTTTTAGATGTGCTAATGCGTATCTGTCTGAGAGCATTTGTCCTTCAGTTGAAGCATCCATCAAAGAACATATTTGATTATATTTTATTTTATTTTTCATAACAGTTAAAGGTAATAAAGCAGAAATTGTAACAGTCAATTATAAACAATGGAATAGAAAATATCATAACAAGTAGTAATACTATTTAACTCATAGCTGGAGAAAGAGAGAAGATAATATAATGAACAGAAAGAAATTTGGAATTAAGAAAATGAATTGACTTTGCAAACTCGCTTTCAACCGGTGAAATTCTTGTTATCATTTTGGGAATTGAATAAGAAACAGAATGAGGTTTGGTCCGATTTGGTCCGAGGAGGCAATTCTCCAAACCATTACCTTTACCTCTTTTCGGAAGTAGGTTAATATTTTGCCACAGAATGCTGGCAGGTTCATTAATGGCTATTTTTATACTCTTCTAAAAAACAATCTCGGAGGAGATGGATTTCCCCAAGTTAAACTGACGCTGTGTTACATCTTACTATTTTAGGAAGCATGTAAATAAAAACTTTATTTCCACTTTTCTACTGATACCGACTCCTTGGCACATTTCAATTTTAGGATCTTGTTTGCCAAAAAAAAAACAAAAAAAAACCCGGACCTTTTTATCTGAATTAGATATGGTTTCCTTTTAACCTAGAAAGCCATCATGATCTGGCTTTGATTTATTACTAGATGCTTTTTTTTTTCGGATTCGAACCACCTAACCCCGACTCAAGAGCAAACACAATTGGTCACATTTTTTACATTTTAAGATTCATTAAAATATCTATGCAATAACAAGAACCGCGTTTCCTACAAAGTACCATCTGATATTGCTGAGAGTTTGTGCGAAAATAAACACATATTTCATTCAGTTGATATTTATGATAATATTATAGAAATTTTTCATGTTTTAATTTATTTATTATATATATTATTAACTATACGATTCTAATCGTAATATTGCAATAAACTTAAAGAAAAAATAGATTCAAAGTAAATATCGAGTTATTAACAAGGTTTTCATGGCCAAAATTCAATTTGTATTCAATAAAAATGTTTCTTTCAAGAAAAACATTCTAAATGTTTAACATATTCTTCCAAATCAATTTTCATGCTGACGAAGTTTATTTCAATTTATATTTTTATTATTAGATTAAAACTATTCAAAATTAATTGACAAAACTTTTTTTCTTCTGCATTTAAACAAAGGAAAATAATCTATTTATTCTATTTCGTTTGTACTGTTCTTTAGTTCTGGAAGTTGTGTTAGGGTTCGGATGGGCAATGCAACTAAAAGGTCATTTATTTTTTAAATAAAAAATGAATTAATTGAAAAAAAAACAGAAATTAAACAGTCTCAATAAAAAGAATTTAATGTTAATAGAAAGTATACATTTTATTTTTAGAATTTATAGAATTTTAAAGCCATTTAAATCACTTTACTCTTTTTGCATTTCTTCTATTGCGTTCTGTTCTAAATGGGAATATTAATTGATAATAATTTAATAATAAAAAATATATATTTTATAAAGTGATAGTTTTTATTTAAATTTTTTTTTTGCTTTAATACATGACAAAGGGTTTGTATTAAAAATCTATGGAACAGAGTATAACACGCAATAACAGTAATGACCCATCATAATAATTAAAATATTAGGACATTTTCTTTAAGTGAATGATTTAATCTCTCCCTCTTTCTCTCTCTCTCCCCTCTCTCTCTCTCTGTATATCTCTCTCAGCCATTACGATGATTTTATCTCTCTCTCTGTTTCTTTCCCTAATTAGTGATCTTTTTTAATTACACATTCACAACTATGCTATAATGCTTCGTTTTCTTTTTAATAATGTAATTAAAAAATCAGTACAAATGATTCGATTTCCTACACTAAAAAGAAGCAACTTCGTTTTTTTGCATTTATGGACATCCATAGCACACTAAATTGATACATGACTTGTTAAATGATTAATAACACTTTGTTTTTTTAGAGAAAACTTTTTTACTAAAATGTTTTTAATCACTTACGATTTAGTATATATAACTATTGTTACAATTACGGATTTTTAAAATATTTGTTATATAACATTAAAAATTTAATTAAATATGTAATATTATTATGAATACTTCAAGTGCCTAAAAATAACCCTGAATGTTTGGAGAGCTAGAGCACTAATAGAAAAATCTATAAAAAAAAAATATATGTAACTAGCTGTACCCGCTAACCGGCGTTGCCCGGTGGAAGCGTGCACCCCCCCCCCCCACAACGACAAAAAATTAAAGTACGGTTGTTGTTGTTGTTGTTGTTGTTGTTGTTGTTGTTGTTGTTGTTGTTGTTGTTGTTGTTGTTGTTGCTGCTGCTGCTGCCCAATCCCCAACTTCCTCATGTTACGAATGGCTTTTGGAATAGACACCTCAAACTCCTCATGGTAAGAATGGATATCGGAATGTTAATAACGGGTGAAGGGAGGTGGTGTAGTCAGGGTAATGAGCAACCCCCAACCATAAAAAAATAATTTAAAAAATAGCAGCGAGGGGAAAAATGAAAAAAAAATTAAACGCAGTAGGCATCCCAGGTGGAGAGAGGTGGATAAAAGCATCCAGTTAGCCGTTGAATCTGTGGTAATGTTGACTGGTTACTTACCGGCCTCTGCGATTAAAAATAGTTTGTCTCAAAGTTTTATAAAGAAGCAGAAATTTATATAGAAACGAAAACATCAATCTTATCCTAAGGAAATGAAATGAAACTTATTTCCTGTTTTTATAATTTATTATTTTTTATTAATTACTGCAGTACTTGGTGTCGATTATTTCACATATCACCGTACCAAAAATAAATAAAACAAAATAAAAAATAAAAACCCAAAAACAAATAAAAGAAAACATCCCAAAAACAAATAAAGGTTTATCGTTTCATTTCGATAAAAACAAATAAAAAGGGGGAAAACAATAAAATTGTTTGAATTCGATAATAAAAATAACTGAGAAAAATAGAGGAAAAAGACGAAATGTTAACCCCGTTAAAACTTCAAACAAGCAGACAATCCGTTACATGGGCACGAACATGAAACCTGTAGGTTACGACATGGCCTTGATAATCACTGGTCCATGACGACGGCATTAAAATAACGCCCTGTTTTTTTTTCTATTTGAACAAAATAACGAGGTGCGGTAATGAGGTCAATCCGTGACGATGATTTAATCTCTCTCTCTCTCTCTCTCTCTCTCTCTCTCTCTCTCTCTCTCTCTCTCTCTGCCATTACGATGATTTTATCTCTCTCTGTTTCTTTCTCTCTCTCTCTCTCGTTTTGGTACAGTGTTCGAATGTCAACAAAACAGATATAACTCTGGCTATGTTTCTATCTCTGAATCTGTCTCTGTCTATCTGTCTCTGTCTATCTCTCTTTCACTCTCTTCCTCTAAACACATTTAGAGAGAGAGAGGGAGGAGAAGCAAATACGTCCGTGCTGTTCAGTAATTGCTTTATTCAATGTAAAACGCTGACCTCCTGTATCGGTAGATGCCATGTTGGATAATGGCTTGCACGTTTGTTTAAATTTATAGAATTGTAATCTGAAATAAGGAATCGGTCTGATCTAAGCCAATGAGAATAACAGGAATGTTATAAGCAACAATTTATTATTTTTTGAATTGACAGACGGGAATTTTACATTTATGAATCAGTTACGAAGTGTGTAACCATAATATCCATACCATGTGTATAAATCGGTGTTTATGGGGATCGGTAAGAGAACTTCAGCAATAGGGTGAAAAATTGGGACTACTTTCTCTGTAGGTTAATGCGATAGTGTGGGTGTAGCTCATTGAAAGGAATCAAGGGTTTTATTTGAACATTTGGATGTGTCAGAAAAGTCTTTATAAAGTTACATAAGATAGTGGCTTATAGACAAGACATAAGAAATTTCTATGTGGCATCTATTGTTGTAAACCTACGGTATTTTGGTCCAGAGGAGAAAAACTGCGACGTTTTCATTATATATAGGGAAGAGTGGTAAAAAAAACAGTTATAAAATATGAAGTGTATCCATGCTATAACTGATAAAAAGATTTAAATGCAAGCTTATAAAAATAAAATAAAAGAGAAAATATGAGAGGAATCATTCAACCACGGTAGTGGTTGAATATATGCTTAAGTCCGAAATTGAATGAATCGAGACACATTCAAACCCCCACCACTAATTCCGTTCGCAACCAAATTTCAAACAGGTTATATAATTGGATAGAACACCTCATTAGCTACATTTTCAAAAAAAAAAATTTCGAAAATTGGTTCAGTAGAAAAAAAGTTACAACAAAATATGTGGGTTCACAAACAGGAGAGTAAGTACATACATAAGTGACTAACGCTTTTTTTATTTTGCATAACTTTTTTTGTATATAAATATTTTTTACTGCGATTTTGCCAATACGACGTGTTAGCGTAACGGTTAGAGTACCGGGGGTTGGTGGAAAGACTTTAGGTTCAATCCCGTGTATCGGTTTTTTTTTATAATTAAAAAACCGAACTTTTTTTTAATAACTAATTTTTTTTTAACTCTCCTTATGAAATAGATATGCGGTTTTCTTTTCCTAGATGGTTTAGATTTTCAATGCAGCACAGTACGGTTTGGGATCTTACCTTACTATTCTCCAATGCTTTAATAGCTGCCTGACTATCTGAAAGGATAGCTATTTCCTGTTGCTGAACCTCTTCCATGATCAGAACCTCAGATTCAAAAGCCTTAAACATGCGCTATCTCTCCTTCTTCTTCGGTTTTTGTCGTGATGTTTACCGAATGTTAGAGCTGACTTGTCAGACTTAGGTCTGAGATCCTGCTCTTCGGTGAAGGCGGGGGTGGTGTTTGGTACCACATCCAATGGTGCCAGCTCATGACTGGTGTTTGGTGTTGTATCCGATGATACCTGTATGGTGAAGACTTTTGCCTGGAAGACCGTCCTCAGTTTACCAAGATAATAAGATTTTTGACAGGTGAGGTGGTTTGAGTATTCTATATAAACACTCGCACCAATCCTATCATTCATTTTAGATCCATCAGTATAGCATTTGATTACATTGCTTTCCAGCTCTTTTTCGTAATCTCTTGCGCCTGTTCTGTCATAAACCATACATGTGAAATGCTTTTCAAATGATCTGGTTTTAGTCATAAGGTCACCCGGCACATGCAAGAGCGGTAGTTCCTTCCTAGCCTCATTACACAAATCCACGTGACTCTTTGTTTTTCCAGTAGTCCCAACAGATCTTGACCACCACAGACCCATGAGATCTATTCTATAGGATCCCCGTATCGCTTCTGCCTTCAGGAATTCTTTAATCGGAGGGATATTCAACAGCATCTCCAATGCTCCAGTAGGTGTGCTCGGATATGCTGAAGAAGTCATTAAACAAGCAAGTCTTTGTACCTTCTGGAGTTTCTTCCTCAAGTACAGTTTCTCTGTCCCGCGGATCCAGGAAACACATGCATACGACAAAATGGGACATACCATGGCAATGTATATCCACCTCATTACATGCGGGTTAACTGCCCAGGTTTTTCCCACAATTTGTTTGCATTGCATAAGGGCTGCAGTCGCCTTGGAGGAAATCTTTTCTATGTGGCTTTTCCTGGTTAGCTTACTGTCCAGGATTACCCCTAACAGCCTTGCCTCCTGCGAAAGTTTCAATTTCTGTCCACTCAGAAAAGGGTCACCAAGTTGGCAATTCCTTTTATATGTAAACAAGACCATTTCTGTTTTACGGCTACTGAATTCTAATTCATTTCGATTAGACCATTTATTAGGAATATTTAATGCCATTTTGGCAATGCGACTGACCAATGATGCTTTTGAACCCGCGACCAGCACTGCGATGTCATCAGCATCAGCCTGGGCATAAATATGCCTATTTTTAAACTCCTTTAAAAGAGGATTCAGCATACAGTTCCATAGTAAAGGTGATAAAATCCCACTTTGGGGGTTTCATTTAACTACTTCCCTTTTAACAGTTGCCCTCAGTAGTTCTACTTGAACTGTTCTGTGCCTCACCATATACTCAATCCATCGGATGAGTACTGGTGGCACATTGAGTTCTCGTAGCGACTTGAACATACTACTGAAGGGTATGTTGTCAAAAGCTCCAACGATATCTAAAAAGACACCGAGTGCCATGTTCTTTTTTGTTAGTTTACGCTCTATACAGATCACGAATTCATGAACCGCAGTCTCGGTAGAGACCCTGGCTCGGAACTACTGTGATTGAATGATAAATATTGCATAAATGTGTGTTTGAGAGCTAATTTTTTTTGACAATCATTAATAAATATTATAAATTTATATATTAATACGATAGCAATGCCTGGAAAAATCATGGATTATATGGAAAAATGCGCGCATGAAAAGTAATATTCTTAAGATTTTATTAAACCTGGAAAAATAAAGGACAAGAAATTAAACCTGGGAAAGTAAAGAACAAGATATTCTAGTAAAGTAAAAAATAAGAATTTTTTAGACTTAAAATATTGCAGCTAAAAGTAAAATTTGAATATTGATAAATATTTTATTTATTATTTGCATATGTTGTTGTTTATTGTTGAGTTAGAAAGGGTGTCAGTCGCTGGATTGAACTTATTTCCCCCCTATTATTTGCATATATTTATGTAGTGAAAATTGTTTGAATAAAATTAATTCATTAGTTAGTTAGTTAGTAGATGGAATTAATAATTTTATGATTTACATAAAAATTAATAATTTTATTATATCATAATTAGGAGCATTTAATTCATTTTTATGTAAATCATAAAATTATTAATTCCATCTACTAACTAACTAATGAATTAATTTTATTCAAACAATTTTCACTACATAAATATATGCAAATAATAGGGGGAAATAAGTTCAATCCAGCGACTGACACCCTTTCTAACTCAACAATAAACAACAACATATGCAAATAATAAATAAAATATTTATCAATATTCAAATTTTACTTTTAGCTGCAATATTTTAAGTCTAAAAAATTCTTATTTTTTACTTTACTAGAATATCTTGTTCTTTACTTTTCCAGGTTGAATTTCTTGTCCTTTACTTTTCCAGGTTTAATAAAATCTTAAGAATATTACTTTTCATGCGCGCATTTTTCCATATAATATAAATATAGAGGGAACAAAGAATTTGAGTAAAAAGAATAAAAACAAAATGGAAATGAGAAATGGTGATCTTATATAGAAAAAGATGAAAAAGCAGTTGAAAAATGGAGAAAACTGTGGAACTGATGTTCAACTGAGAAGATGAGAAAGAAGGAATGAAAAATTTGAACATAAAATGTGATTTGAACTATGAATGATTTGCATATGAATTGATCCGCTGTGTTAATAAGAACCAATTGGAAAGAAGCGGGAGTCGAGTGTTTGTCAGCAAAGGGAGTTGAGTGTCAGTCGAATGTAAAATTCGAAAGTTGTGAGCGTGCTATTAATTTCTTCCTTCTTTTCTTTTTGTATAAAGAAAATGAAATAGCAAAATTATTTTGAAAGAGAGACTTTCAGAAAAACGTACGAGAAAACAAAGAATATATATATGTGTGTGTGTGTGTGTTCTTTGTTTTTTAGTACATTTTTATGAAATTCTCTCTTTTTCCTTAAAATATTATCTTGAATACACTAATAAATAGTAATTATTTTCACTATCATTTAAAAGCATTCTTCATCTTGAAATTTAAATAAAAATTTAAAAAGTAAATGAAAGATTTGAAATACAAAGATTAGATCCATGATTTATTATTGTAATCTTTTTATATCTTTTTTTATTACGTCGATTGAATTGCTTATTTAGCATGATATATCATGCTTTATTTAGCATGATGCATCATGCTTTATTTAGCATGATATATCATGCTAAGCAACTCAATCGACGTAATAAAAAATATATATAAAAAGATTACAATGATAATTTCAATTTTGTTTTATTCTTAATATATCAATACATTAAAATAGTCCACACTTCCTAATGGAAGTTTAACTATTTTGAAACGCAAACAAATAAAAATATCACAACCGCCAATGATTATAATGATGCAAATTTGTTGAATAGAAACTTTACATTCGATGAGAATCATCAGCAAATGAGTAAAAAAAGAAATTCAAACATAATTTTAGAATGGAATGAAAATTTTTTCCAGGATAAAAATAAACTTCAGTCTTCATGAAGATAGCGAAATAATTGATTTGTTATGTCAATTTTCTAGCATTTATTATTCATTTATTATTCATTTATTATTCATTTATTATTCAAAGTTTTTTACACTTTTTCTTCTTTGCATTACTCACTTACGAGGAAGAATCCATGACCTTTTTTAGATTGAACTTCCCGTAGCTGACCTTATCAAGAGCTCTCTTCACATTCAAAATTCTTTTGATTTCTATGCAGATTTGTCGAGAGGTAGCTTGTCTTTAGGCCCTCTAACATTGATAGAGTTAATTCCATTTTTTTCTCTAATTTGAAATAAATTGCTATTTTATTCATAACTGAGAGGAATCCTACATTTCCTAGCAGCTGTAATTTGTAAGTGAAAGCAAAAGCTCCAACACAATCTGAACTAGTCTTGCTGATGAAATAATCTGCATAATTTGTATCAATATAAGCAAATCTCAGCTGTACATTCTCTCAGACTAAACAATTTTTTTTAATTTTTCAAATATTTTAACTGACTCACTTTATTTAAGTTTACAGTCGCCTTCTGCTGCAGATAATCAAAAACTGCCTTTTTCTTCACTCATCGCTGTTTAGAAGAATTTTAGTCATTTGAGTTATTTATGAAAATTGTTGCAGTATGAAAATACAGTCGATTGCATGTTCCTTCCTTTTTTTCAAAAAAAGTCACATAAAGATATTTCAGTCATTAAATTTTTAGTATTTTTTCTTTATTAAAATTAAATTTCAACTGAGAAAAGGAAAACATTGTCGCAGATTATATTGACATTTGATGAACTGGTCCAAATGGCTGTGATTTAGATAAAAATATTCAAAAAATTAATGCGAAAATAAATGACATTAAAATATTTTCCAAACAACATTCACATTTAGCAATTCAGTTTGGAATTTGAATCTTTTCATTTATAAAGAAATGCTAGCTCCAAGCATCAGATTTGTGATAAAAAGTAATTAATCAGATTATCTGAAGATCATTCAGGCAGTAATTACTACAAAAGTAGAATGGCTAAGCTGGCAGAGGAAAAGGCTGTAAAAGATTTAAAAGACGTCTAAATCCATAAGGCACATTTCCAAATCTCGAACACATGATAGTAGTTTGAGCATAGCCAAGAGGTAAATGAGAATATTCTTCCGTGATATGTTACTCACTAGATCGATGAATGACAACAAAGTCTATAGTAATGAAAGTATTGCCGACAATTACTAATGGCATTAAAAGAACCGTGCCAAATAAGGTAAGTGATGGACGCATGGCATGAAAACTCCCTTGCGAATTATCTTTATCAATTCTCATTAAACAACCAGATATACTAAAATAAATTAAAGATAATAGTAACAAAAACAATTTTGGAGCAATTTATGTATAATGGTGAATTATTATATACAATTAACTTTTTTGAACTTTTATTAATTTTTTCTTTTAAAAATGTTTGAAAATAATTTTTATCAAAGAAAAAAGATTTTGATGGGAAAAAATAATAGAATGAACTTTTAAATCTTCATATATTATATCCACCATGATGGAGAGGGGTAAACCTTTTTTAAGATTTTTTCAAGGGGTTGGGAGTAAACCCAAAAGATAGAAAATACTAACTACATAAAAACACTTAAAATATTCAAAAACACATAAAAATTATTTCAATTTATTTTTTATTTTTTGTTTTCTATTTCAAATATAAATGAAAGGGCGAGCACTTAAAACATTTGCTACGTGTACAGTTTATAGTCCGTGCAGAAATAATGATTTTATTATTTAGAAATACATGCTTAATGTGGGAGGGATGTGGGCTTTCTCTGTATTTTCTCATAACAATTTAATAAACAAAAGATGCAGTAAAAATTTAATTTAACTTAATATCCTATCTAAAAAATATCATGGTTCGTAAACTGCAGAAGTAATGAACAGATAAAAATACGAAAATGTGATCACTCTAAAAATGAAGAATTTGCAATTTTTTTAAGGGGCAGCAGTAGAAAGCCCCCCTCCTAATTACTTACACTTTTTAATTTTTAATTTTTTTTTTTGAAGCAGGAACAAACACACATTGTATGATTTAAAAAAAAAAGTATTTCCATAAAAAAATTATGATCAACTAAATTAACTCAGATATACACCAATCACACACAAAATGAATTTTCTATCAGCGATGGAAAAAGACAGTTAAATTTAATTTTTATAGTACTTTTTGTTTATTAAATATTAGGTGTTTATTAAATATTAGGTGTTTATTAAATATTAGGTGTTTATTAAATATTAGCTGAAATTACAGAAAAGTTAATAATGCTCCATCCTCGGATACTATAAATGAGTTTGTAAATGATAGAATTATTATTTTCACACAATCCTTAAATTGCCGAATTATCAAAGAAGCCCCATCCTCATCTAAAATTTTAATTAAAAACAAATGCCATACCTTACCAAACTTGAAAACTTCAATCGATTACCAAGTACTGCTCACTAGCTAGAAAGTGTGTGGTCTCATTGTTTGCAGATATTTTTAGACTGTTTAAATGTAATACCTCTCCCCATGAAAGTGGACTTTATAACAGGAGTCTAAATAAACCGCCCCCTTTTTTGACGTGTCCCATTTAGTTGGAGGGGGCTAGTAAACATATTTTGAGGGTTTTATGAGAAGAATAGCGACTACGTGTTTTTAATTAAATAAAGCTTAAAGGAAACTGATCTGGGCTATTGCAGATAATTAAAACTACATCCACCTCTTAAAAATTAGTTATTTAAAACAAAATTAAATAAATCAACTTTAAGCAATATTCGTAAACAGAACAATAAAAAAATCTATTACTAAAAACCATTAATACAAAACAAAATAGATTGTCTTTAATATGTAAAAAAGGTAACTTCTTTGATTTAGATTTGCTTTGAATAATTAGTTTGTATAGAGATTATGATATTAAATTAGTTTGTATAGAGATTATGATATTAAATTAGTTTGTATAGAGATTATGATAT
Organism: Euprymna scolopes; assembly: GCF_053919585.1. NCBI lineage: Eukaryota > Metazoa > Mollusca > Cephalopoda > Sepiida > Sepiolidae > Euprymna > Euprymna scolopes. The sequence goes on along the minus strand of NC_136499.1, from coordinate 79,441,013 downwards.
TAAATTAGTTTGTATAGAGATTATGATATTTAATTAGTTTGTATAGAGATTATATTTAATTAGTTTGTATAGAGATTATGATATTAAATTAGTTTGTATAGAGATTATGATATTAAATTAGTTTGTATAGAGATTATGATATTAAATTAGTTTGTATAGAGATTATGATATTAAATTAGTTTGTATAGAGATTATGATATTAAATTAGTTTGTATAGAGATTATGATATTAAATTAGTTTATATAGAGATTATGATATTAAATTAGTTTGTATAGAGATTATGATATTAAAGCATATAAAATCCGTTTAAAAATTAATTTGTGAAATAATGCATATTTTGTATATATTAATCAAATTGGAAACAAACAAACATTACAATTTATTGTATATACATTTACGTGGATAAAATTTGATCTATGTTTCTAGGTTTAACCCGTTATCAGCATGGATCAACAGTCAATAAAAACCGAACTGAAAACACTATGAGTAGTTTAACATCTTACCAATGAGCTATGAAGCCTTGTCAGATTTTATGCACTATTTTTATCTACGTATACATGTATGTATGTATGCATGTATGCATGTATGTCTCTCTCTCTCTCTCTCTGTCTCTCTCTCTCTCTCTCTCTCTCTCTATATATATATATATATATATATATATATATATATTCTTGAAGATACCACATTAAAAGGAATAGGCGCACAAGTATTAAGTCATTTTCCAAATGTTGATCTTTTATTGCTAACATTTTCAGTACAATTATTTCAGCCTCAAGTGTTGGCATATATGTATATAACAGTTCATCAATTATAATTTTTGTATAACTTGGGCGACATCAGCACGTAGAAAAAACAATGGATGAGGTACAGAATAAGAACCTCAGCCGACTTCCCTAAGAAAAGATTTTCGTCTATAGTTGTTTAATCTTCACCATGGTATGTTCGAGCAGATTTTCGCAACCAAGTGTGCGTTTTTTTTTTTTTTTTTTTTTTTTTTTTTTTTTTTTACACAACTTAATCTTTGGAATAATATTTTTATAAAAAATGTCTCTTAATTAAAATAAATTTAAATAAATGTTAATAATAATAATAATAATGATGATAATAATAATAATAATAATTATAATAATAATAATAATAATAATAATAATAATAATAATAATAATAATAACAAGTTATATTAGTTATTTGCGACCAAGATTTACTTTTTTATGGAGAGTGTGTTTATATACTTACAAATACTTTAAATAGAACTATTATACGCCAATCTAAAAAATAAAAAATAAAAAACTTTCATTGCGCGAACAGTACTCTCTCAATAGGCACCTCCAAAATTCACCACAGAATTACCCCCCCCCCCTATATGTAACACGATGTAAAATTCTTATAAGTTATCAATATAACTTTTGTACCATTTAAAAGAGGAAGGGCAAAATAAACTAGTAATAATTTTTTTAAAATTTTCATCGTACGAAAATAATGAAATTACGAGACGAATATCGTGTTTACATAATTGGCGCTTTAAAATAACGTTTCCATGTAGTAGACATTCCGAACGTGAAAATCTACCCATGTTTAGTAAATCTAGCAAAAATCAACTAATGGTCAGATTTTCGTGAAATTTTCGATACTTATCTATTTTAGAATAAAAGTACATATAAAATGCAGTTTCTGCAAAATATATGAACAGAAATACATTTTTAGTGCATTTTTTCGAAATTTGAACAAAATATATTTAAATTTATCGGAATGTCTATTTATTATGAAAAAGAAGAGTGCAAATAAGTAAAAATATTTAATTTTTTAAAAATTAAATACACGTATTGAACAAAAACTTACCTGGAAGTTGCAATTAAAAAAATGATATAAATTTAATATCATTATGTTTTTTTAATAGCATTTCTCTAGTTATTATATACTATAAACAGTTGAATTGCAGAGAAATAGAAACTTTCTAAAATTAATTAATTTTTAAAAGATTAAAACGATTACAATTCCATTATTTCAAAATGTCTTGTTACAACATAGATTTTTAATTAATTGTGTTTAAATTTTTTTTTAAATATTCAGTTTTAATATAAACATAGCTCTTGTCAGCTATTTTTTTTTTACATAGGCATCACCACTTATCAAGGCCAAGAGGCCACTCAAGGATAAGGGTTAAACAGTGTACAGTAGACATTGGACAATATAGTAATCATTAGCAATGAAAATTTGGTAAATTTGATAACTTATATAGAACGGCTCATCAAGAACTTATTTACGTTAGACTTGGACACAACCATATTGTAGTCAGCCGGAAAGCAGGAAAACGGAAGACAATTCCACAGGCGAGCAGTTCTAAGAAAGAAGCTTTGTTCATGGAATCTACGTTTACGTTTAGGCACAGATAAAGAGTGGGGGGAATTATTGATAGTGTGTACAGCTAGACGAGTGTTTCTTGTGAAAGTTTGGCGAGGGGGGACCATAGATTGAAGCTCAGTTGAATACCTTCCATGAAAATAACGATACATCAGAGACAAACTCGCAACATCTCTTCTGTGAGATAGAGGTTGCAAGGAAAAGAAAAGGACATTTCCTACGAGGCTACGAAGTCTATTTTGAACTCTATCAAGGCAGGCCAAGTCCTTTCTAGCAGCTCCTGCCCAGATGTGGCAACAATATTCCATCCTTGGACGTACCTGGCTCTTATATAGATAGAGAATAGCATCAGCAGTGAGATATTTACCGGATCGATAGAAAGATCCCACCATTTTTTCAGCGGCCTTGACAACAGATTTGATGTACCTGTTCCATTTAAGATCAGGAGTAAAAGTCAAGCCAAGAAGCTTGTCAAAACTTGAGGCCTCCTGAAGACGAGAGCCATTCATTTCAATTGATGCCAGATGTGGATCAGAATGTTGATGATGTAAAGAGAGAAGCTTGGTTTTAGATGCCTTAAAAGTAACCAGCCACTCCTTTCCCCATTGTACTCCGTGCTCAAGATCAGAGGAGAGAGAATTGGAGAGAACTTGGTCGTTTACTGTCTTAGATGTGCTACCATAAATGGTAGTGTCGTCAACATAAATATCTACAAATGATGTAAGGATGTTATTTTAAAGATCATTAATATAGACCAGGAAAAAAGAGTTGGGCCCAGGATGGACCCCTGAGGGACACTGGCATTAATACTGTGAGCTTCTGATTTTTGCCCCTCAACTACTACTCTTATGAACCTATCAGAAAGAAATGATTTAATAATTGAGAAGACATTTCCAGCTATACCATAGCTAGAGATCTTATGAAGTAAACCTTTATGCCATACCGTATCAAAGGCCTTAGATATGTCAAGAGCAATTGCCCTAGAAAGATTATCGCCAGATTAAAACCGATTGAAAAATATTATTGCACAAATATTAAGCATTTTGTACCCCCCCCCTCATATTTTGTTTGTCTCTTTTTACCCAGCAAAAGTATTGAAGGCGGCAATTAACACTCGTACATATTTAGTAAAACTGTATTTCATATGTAATATACAAATATTTTAATATGATTGTTGTGGGGTACAAATTTGAGAACTAAGTGAATCAACCAGTCCTATGAATACTACTGGTTACAGAGACTAAATGGAGACATTCATACTATGTTTAACCGCATGCTACAAACACGTTCCTCTCATACCACTTTAGTGGCTCCTGTATTATTTATGATAAATACATATTATATTTTATACACTTTATACTACTTGTGGTTTCTTTCATTTGTAACCCCTAGCACGGGTATACAACAACCGGCTGATGAGGACGATTCAAGAACTTGCCGGATCAATCTACAATAATTGCTAACAACAACTGAATGACGAACATTCGGGCAACGAATTCAATCTTAATAACAGCCATTGGAAGACAGCATTTGACGACCAAAAGAATTCAAGAAAAAGAACACACGCGGATATTCGAAATAATTTTTTCCTACGCTCGGGTGAGATTCGAAAATTCAAGAGTATTTTTTTTTTTCAAAAGTTCGGTTAAGAACGGGAAAAACTACTAGTCTACGTTGGGGGAAAAACAGCATTCAAGCGTAAAAATCCACAAACACGGGATAAAGAACACTTCGAAAAAAGAACAAAAATTATTGCCGGAAAAAAAGAATTTAACAAAGACGTCGTCAAAAAGCCTTAGCTTGCTGTCAAAAAAGCTACTAAAAGCGTAAACTACGAGTTGAAACGGAACTCATAATTGCGTAGAGAATTATTACTACTTAATTGCCAGACCAAGTCAGTAAGTAAAAAAAAACTTTTTTCCATTTTTTGATGTTGAAAAAAGACTTTATCGTTCTAAAAAGCATGTCTTGCTAATATGTCATATAGTCAAAAGGTATTAGCGTTGGGAAAAGAAAAAAAACTCCTGCAAAAATAAATAATAGAATATTTTATTTTATTTTATTGGCTAAAACGAGTATTCACACACACAAAAAAACGTCGGATTTTAATCCGATTAAAATAAACTTTTCGGTGGTCGACGGGACTGCACGTCGAGGAAGAGAAAAAAACAATTTCGACAAATAAAGTGTTGACGAAAAAAGACATTTTTTTCGCACGGAAATCGAAAAGAATAGCCAATATTAAATAAATGCTATAAACTCACTTTTACAGATAGGTAACTTCATTTTTAAGGAAAAAGGAGGAAAAAAAGATGTACGATCAACAATTGAACCCAGCACCTACACGTTACGAAAATTGAAAAATGACAAACGAAATCTGCTGCTTTCTGTATAAATGCAAACGTCGAATTATTTTCTCCAGAAAATTGCCACACAAGGAAATAAATATATGAAAGAAACATTCGTTAAATAACCAGGTACGAATTTTGTAAAGGTTTTTTCTATAGAATTCGGAGTATAGAAAAAGTAAATCAACGAATTGGGTTGTTTCTGAAAAACTCATTTTGTCATATTAAGTTCCAGGTTAACAACATAACGACACCAACCTACCGCCCCTCCAAAAGAAATTGGACGATTTTGTAAAACAAATTTTGGAAATGGTGAAATTCCAACAAAGTCAACAATTAAAACTTGAAAAAAGGTTCCGAGAAGAGAAATTGGAAATACAAGAGAAACAATTGGCATTATAAGAAACAAAACGAAGAGAAACAGTTAAATTTAATGAAACATCTCTAAGAAAAACAAGGAAGAGAAAAGCGAGAAATGAATGAACAAATATTTGAAACGCAGTTAGATTTCATGACATACCCTGAGGAAAACAGGAAAGAGAAAGAAAAGAAATGAACAAACAAATATTGGAATTGAAAAAGTTACATTTAGAGCAACAAAACCAGTCAGATAAAAAATGGATTTGATAACGCAAGTTTTAGTGAATAAGGACAGCGGAAAATAAACCAGCAGAGCTTTTTCCCAAAATGCGATCTGGTCAGTTATTGATACATTTAACTATGCTCCTGAGGAAGACCTAACGTTTGAGACATATTTTAGAAGATTTGAAGCCCTTAAGATAGGTGTATCAGAATTTTTGTAGGAATTTTTTGACACCCCTAACACAAAACTGCGAATAAAATATAAAAATCTCGTAATTTCTCTGTTAAAAGTGTGTTGTTTATTTTCTTTATGGATTATACTTCCAAAATAAACTATTAAAATTGTTTTAAAAGTAATAGATTTTTTTTTAAACAGTAATGAATTTTCCTACTCAATATTTTTCAATTTTTAAACTTTAAAAATCTACCAAAACTTTTCTATTGATTCTATTTTTACGATATTTTCAGGGTCAATGTGAAATTTTATGCTCTTTCCAATAAACTGAATATAATATTTAAGACAAACGTTTTTTTTTAATTCACGCCCCCCCCCCCATTTTCAAGTTTCTATTAAAAAGTAAATAATTAATTTACTCACCGAAAAGTAAATAATTAATTTACTCACAAATTGAAGAGAAAAGCTCAATAAATAATATATTCAAATTTAAAACAAGAAAAACGTAGTGTTTTTTAGAATTTTACCTGTAAAGTTTGAAGTTTAAAACCTTTTTTTTTAACCACGTTATTTATTTTTTCTTTTCTTTTCTGTTTTTTAATGGAACCTTGGTCCTTGCTCCTTTAATTGAAAAAAAATTAGGGCTTGAATTACATTTTTCGAGGAGTTATAACCTTGGAAAGACAGGGGGTTGAATAATTCACGCCTCCCATTTTGAAATGTCTATTAAAAAGTAAATAATTAATTTATGTACCAAAGTCTTATATATCACAAATCGAAGAGAAAAGGTCAATAAATAATATATTCAAATTTAAAACAAAAAAAAAAGAACTGTTTTTTTTAGAAATTTACCTGTAAAGTCCGAAGTTTAAAACCTTTTTAAAAAAAAACACGTTGTTTTTTTGTTTTGTTTTTTTTAATGAAACCTTGGTCCTTGCTCCTTTAATTGAAAAAAAATTAGGGCTTGAATTACATTTTTCGAGGAGTTATAAGCTTGGAAAGATGGGGTGGAATTATTCACTATTTTCACGAAATTTCTGACACACCTACCTTAAGATGCTGCACAAAAATAAAGGCAAGATTCGAATTGTTGGACGAAGCAAAACCAATATTCAAAAAGCCACGGAGCGTGCCGTTCGCTTCGAGGGAAAAAATTGAAAAAGAATTGGAAAGACTAGTTAACACTGGGATTTTAACCCCTATTAACTATAGTGAGTGAGCAGCCCCCACCATATACGTGAAAAAAAAAAAAATCTAAAGAGACTTTTCGACCGGATTGAATGCGGTGCTCAAGGACCATCACTACCTGCTACCAAACCCAGACGAAATATTCGCTAAGTTAAATGTCGGAAAATATTTTTCCAAAATAGCAAGGCGTACCTACAAATACCAGTAGAGGAAGATAGCTCGAAACTTTTGTGTATCTCAACGCACAAAGGACTTTATAAATTCAATAGATTAGCATTTGGTATAAAAGTAGCACCTACAATTTTCCAACAGGTAATTGATACTTTGCTCAGCGATTTGAATTTCACAATAGGCTATCTGGACAATATTCTTATGTGTAGTCAAAATGTTGAACGACATAGAGATCATGCATTTCAAGTGTTTTTTATTACATAGAGGTCACCGCTTATCAAGGCCCGGAAGCCACTCGTATCTTACTTAAGAGGGCGGTTTGTCAGGAATTTGTTTATGTTTGACTTGAAGACATCCAAGTTGTAGTTAGGGTTGGAAACAGGCAAACGGAAGAGAGTTTCACAGTCGTGCACGTCTAAGAAAGAAGCTCTGCTTATGGAATAAAGACAGAATAAAAGAATACGGCTTCACATTGTAGGAAGCAAAATGCGAATTTTCTTTGGAACGAATACCTGGGTCATATCATAGATAAGGACGAGAGGAAACCCGATCCAGAGAGGTCCACAGCTATAAAAGATATGCCAGAACTTCATAATGTAACTACATTGCAGAGGTTTCTAGAGCTTGCAAACTATTATCAAACGTTCATTAAGAACATGTATGAATTGCGTACGCCATTGAATTTACTATTAAAAAAGGACAAAAAATGGGCTGCCAGGCAGCGTTTAAGAAAAGATGTATTAACGGCAGATTTATCCCTGACTCATTTCAATCCGAAACAAGAGATTATTGTCACAACTGACGCCAGTTCTTATGGGATCCGAATGTGTATTCTACACAAGATGCCTGATGGGTCCACTAAGCCGATCGCCCATATGTCAAGAGCTTTACTGCCTGCCAAGAAGAATTACTCCAAAATCGAAAAGGAAGCACTGGGGATCATATTCGGTTTTACAAAATTCTACCGATTTTTACACGGTCGTAAATTTAAATAACAAACTGACCATAAGCCGCTTATAACCATCTTTGGCTCTAAAAAAGGTCTGCCAACTTACACAGCCAACAGACTGCAAAGATCGCGGACCATTCTACTGAATTACGATTTCAGTATGGAATTTCTTACATCTGCGAAGTTAAGTCACGCAGACGGATTGTTGCGATTAATCCCAAAATCAAGGCAGCTGCTGGAAGACACAGTAATAGCGCCACTACAAAGTGAAAAGGACTATACACAAATACTATGTAATACGATCAAGGAACTGCCAGTCACTTGGGAAGATATAATAAGGGAGGCTGAAGAAGATAGTTCCATCAAAGAAACGAAAAAAAAAACTCAATCGGATGAATCGGCAGCGGAAAACGTACTGTTGTACCAAGAAAGAGTAGTAATCACAGTTACACTACAAAAGAAAATTCTAAAGGATTTTCATACGGGGAATGAAGAGACTCATGAGGTCCTATGTTTACTGGAAGAGTATGGACACTGATATAGAAGGCACGGTAAAGTCGTGTAAGAGATGCGCATTGGCTGCAAAAGTGCCCCCAATACAATTTAGTCCGTAGAATAAAACAGACCACCCATGGCAAAGAATACATGTAGATTACGCAGGCCCACTGGATGGAAACTATTATTTAATAGTGGTAGTCAGTTTTTCAAAATGGCCTAAGGTATTTCGATGTAAAAAGCCCAACGACGGATTTCACAATTAGTGCCCTTCACGAATTGTACGCTAGGTTTGGTGTGGTTTATTGTCTAGTGTCAGCCAATGGCACTCAATTCACTTCAGCAGATTTTAAAAATTTCTGCGAGAATTTCCAGGTTAACCACATAATGACACCAACCTATCATTCCCGATCGAACGGTCAGGCAGAGAGGTTTGTAGACACACTGAAAATAGCCCTGAAGACTAAAGGAATGTCCTCAGAAAAGGCGCTACAACAGTTTTTAAATGTTTACCAAATTACGCCAAATGAAAGCACTCCATTGAAGATGTCACATGTTCATGAGAAAAATTAGGCCGGTCTTCGAGAAACTTTTGCCAAAACAGGTGAAACCGCCAAATACTATAGTTCCTAAAAAGAGGTATTTACCTGGTGAAAAGGTATTTTTCCAGATACACAAAAATAATAGTAGGATGAGGAAACTAGGAAAGGTCCAGAAAAGGATCGGGAAGATGGTCTACATTATCGAAGGTCCAAGATTTATGCACAAGAAACATTTAAACAAAATTTGGAAACGTATAACAGATGACAAAAGACAACCTCCTGCTGAACAAGAAGTAATGGACCAGATATATAACACGTTCGACTTGGTAACACCAAAAGCAGCCGGACAACACCGGTCCTCCAGGAAAAGGAAAATGACCGACTCAATAGACATCAATCCCATGAAAAACAGCTATACGATCACCCCAGGGAAATGAGAAGCTCGGGAGGGGATGTTGTGGGGTACAAATCACCCCTATTTGAGAACTAAGTGGAATCAACCAGTCCTATGAATACCACTGGTTACCAATGGAGACATTCATACCACGTTAAACCGGATGCTACGAACACGTTCCTCTCATACCACTTTAGTGGCTCCTGTATTCTTTATGATAAATATATAATATATTTTATACACTTTACACTACTTGTGGTTTCTTTCATTTGTAACCTCTAGCACGGGTCTACAACAATTAATAATCGTTAAACTGTGTATATCTTAAAACCTAACAAAGTTATAACAAAGATTAATTATTAATTGCAGTTTGAAGAAGATAAACAATGGTTTTTAAAAAATCATTAAGTCGGTTCTGCTTTTCCATAGTCCGTATAGTTAACATAAGTCTGAGGTCACAGAAACATGCGTTCCATTTTTCACAATCGTTTGGAAGACGCTATCTCTCAATGGCGATTTCTTTGCCCTATCCACCCAAATAAAATTTTGGAAAATCGGAACCGAAGTCGGATTGATAGGGCCTTTTACATCTAATTTAAAGAACACACGGATTCTATACCAACTATATTATCTCATTTACCACTATAGTAAGAACAAAAATTCTGATGATGGTATATATCGTCAAAATATTAATTTTCAACAAATAAATATGTGTTTCTTTTACATAATATTGCATTTTAATTTGGCTAATAAACATATTTGATACATGTTTTATTTTTAAATTTAAACAACACTTCTGAAATGGAATAAATAAATCAAATCGACTGCCAAGATCGCCGGAAAAATGATTGGATCACTCTATCCCTCCAGTAAGCTAACTCCCAATGCGATCTTCTATCTGTATAAAAGTCAGGTGTGCCCTAGAATGAAGTATTGTTGCCATATCTAGGCAGGAGCTGCTTGGCACGTCCTATCCTGACTTGATGGAGTTCAAAACCGGTTTCGAAACCTAATAGGTGATGTCCTTTTTTCTTCCCTGCAACCTCTTTCCCACAAAAGAGACGTCGCCAGGATGTCTATGCTCTATCGCTATTTTCATGGCAAGTGTTCGTCTGAACTCCAATCTATGGTCTCTGCTTGCCAAACTTTCACAAAAAACACTTAACTAGCTACAACCACTATATATGATTTTTCCTACTCTCTATATGTACCTAAATGTAAACACACATTCCGTGAACAAAGCTTCTTTTCCAGAAGTGCCTGCCTTTAGAACACTTCAGCTCGCATCCTTTCTGGTTAAATACACCATGGTAGCCTTCAAATCTAATTTAAACAAGTTCCTATTAGATCATCGTCATGAATAATCAAATTACATCCAATTTATACCATTCACTACCACCTTACATTCATTAATCCTGATCCTTCTGGCCTTAATAAGTGGTGACTCCCAAGCAAAAAAAAACAACAAAAAACACAATATATATATATATGTGTGTGTGTGCGTGTGTGTGTGTGTGTGTGAGAGAATGTGTGTTAGGGTGCTTCTCAACCTATATACTCAACGAATTTTTGATCTACAGATTTGAAATTTGTTATATAGGATAATCAGACATGTGGAAAACTTTTTAAGCGGTTTTCACCTAGAAAACAGTGCTGCTCAGCGGTCAAAATTGAAAATTTGTTACGTGGGGGGGCATTGGATTTTTATCTGTTTGTGAATTGTTCCACAAATGTATATGAATGAATCGTTCACATGACACATTCATTATGTTAATAAGTGTGAAAATACTTTGCAAAGATCGTCGCAAATTGGTCTAATGGTTACTGTACTTGATTCACTCTTTTTAGGTTTTGGTTTCGATCTCAGCTCGAGTATTTTTTTCTACTTACAAGAAATGAATACTCGCATGCACAGGTCTCAGTTTATTTTTGTTTTTTTACTTCATTGTTTTTTAAAGAAATTTAACGTTATGTTTAATACCTACAGTATTTTTGTTTATACGTAATTTTTTAATTCATCAGACTACTGTTCTCATCTTGAGTGCCATTTTTCACTACATTTCGGTCGATTTAGCCTCCGATCTTCTTCATGTGTATCTTGTTGAACTTGAGAATGTTTCAATCAAACTCGGGAATTTGGACGGAATTTCGAACAGAACAATTTATTTACTTCACAGGGGTAGCATGCTCTCGTTCCGTCAGCCATGACTGGATAGAGGTCCTAAGAAATTAGCAATTGTATTTGTCGGTCGCCCACACTGAGAATTGAACCTTCAAACTTCGAGAGAAAATCACTTTTTACAATTGATTTTCCAAGTACTTGGAAAATCAATTGTAAAAATGATTTTCTCCTGAAGATTAAAGGTTCAGTTCTCAGTGTGAGCGACCGACAAATACAATTGCTAAATTCTTAGGACCTCTATCCAGTCATGGCTGACGGAGCGAGAGCATGCTATCCCCGTGACGTAAATAAAGGGTTCTGCTCGAAATTCTGTTCAAATTCCCAAGTTCAACAAAAACATTTCCGAGTTTGACAAGATACACTTTAAGAAGGTCGTTGTGATAATGACATTTAAGATGAATCCAATTAATATGAATAACCAGTCCTCATCTCAAAAATTAATTAATTCAAGTAATTTCTGTTTATAATAAATAAGAATTCTGCATTAAAACATAATATTTTTGTGTATTTTACGACCGAGCGGCCTGCTAGTTTATATGTCAAAAATAAATAAATAAAATGAAATGAAAAGAAAAAGCAAAAACCAAATTAAAGGCAGGAACAAATCAGCATTGAATGTCTTTTTAATATCCCGTGTCTCCATCACAGCATTTCATTTTATGATATATCGTGTATTTTCTTCTTAAGCTTAATTCCTATGCAATACTGATTTGTTTTCTACCAAAGAGTTATTCTACATTTTTCCCCCTTCATATATATCTAGTATGAGTGCTTTTAGCTTTTATCGAAAATGGACCTTAAAAGTGAATTCAGCAGAAACCTGAGGCGAAGGAACCCATTAGTGCTACAACCTTATGTTCCGGAAACTGAGAACAATTCCCAAACCCAAAATTGGCAAGATTCATTTTCAGACAAATTCTCTGGAAAGCAGAGTGGCATATTATCTTCATCTGCTTGCAAAGATTTTGTTCCAATTCAGTTTCTAACGTTTTATTTCGGCAATTATGATCCACCTGAGTTAGGAGACAGTTTGGTGCCAAGCATACAAATGTCGCTATCAGTAACTAGTGCAGTTAATCCGAACAAAATAAACACAAATACAAGTGTACAGCATCTGTAGCTTGCCTGGGGAGGGGGAGTATGAAGAGATGAAGAATTCATTTTTATTTGCCAGATTCACTTGAATTCCAATAGATTTTACATCACTGATAATGTATATATATATATATATATATATATATATATATATATATATATATATATATATATGTATATATATATATTACTATATTTCATTATCTATATATATATATATATATATATATATATATATATATATATATATATATATAAAGAGCTATAGTGAATTATTTATCTATCTATCTCTCTCTCTCTCTCTCTCTCTATATATATATATATATATATATATATAATTATTCCCAACTCGCATTTAGGTAAAAATGCCCTTTCGTAAATAATTGAATTCATTCAAAAAACATATCGCTAAAACCAATACAAACAACATCTAAATAAATCGCGATATATCCAGATGGTCGTGTGATATGGGTCAGTGGTAAGAGGTTTAGGCTCATTACCGTGGGGTCCCGATTCCGAATCTCGCTAGATTTAGCCACTCTGATGATTTGTAGACGACGAAACATGTGTTATTGGATAATTATATTTTAAAAAGATTATATATATCTCTCCCCATGTGGGGGTACCAAGTTGGTTAAAGGGAAAATTATTCCCAACTCGCATTTAGGTAAAAATGCACTTTACTTCTGTCAAAGGAGACATTATATTGTATACGGACTTTCAATACATAGCATTTTTCAAACCACATTTACATTATTGATTTACGGTCATTAACATATCCAATTAAATTAAATCTATTTAAATAATTACCTCGATGACATTACTTATTCGAAAAAATTAATTATTTAGTTTATTTAAATTTCAAGTTATATTTGATTTAACTGATTTTATCTGAAATCTGAAACCGTTTTATTTTCAAACCAGAAAATCAAAAGGGGAAATAACTGGGATAGTTTTATGGAAATGGAGCACGTTATTAAATATTTGTTTTCATTTCGAAATATTATTCTAAGCTGAATTATTATTTTTATTTTTAATTTGGAGGAAATTGTTTTTCGCTTATTCTTAATTTTTAAGTATTTGTTAGAGAAAAATAATTAAAACTAATGTCCTCATTTACTTGCATCCTCACGAGGGCAGAGTTTGTCAGAGACACATGTGAACAAAATCCATCATCCTCTGCTCTTTTTTTTTTTTATAAAATTTAATCGGTGTTGCCCAGGATTTATTATAATAATTATGCCATAGCAAGTGTGTTTAATTGCCTGCGAAACAGATTTTATGTATAATTTATTTAATATCTTAAATTAAAAATGCTCAATTTTTCGACGTGACCCAGCGTCGTTTAACCCCTAGAAAAAAATGGTCAATATCAAGTTTCTTTCCAACTCCCCAAAAAACTTTAAAATGACAACTTTTAATGGTTTTCGGTGGTGCTGAAAACGAACATCACATTTAAATTTGGGGCAGATAAGTAGTTTTCATGATATAAAAAATTACTTTTTCAAAAAGTGGGGGATCACTTTCCTATATAAATTTAATGTAAAATGGGCACCCACTTTTTAACCACCTAATAATTTCTTCATATCATAAAACAAATTGGTATTATTTTACTTTAAGGCCTGTCTCACGTCCGTATATAACAAAATATTTTTTTTGTAGATTTCGGTGTGCTAAAAACGAATCTGAAACCGTTTCCGCCGCTAAAAATATTGCGCATACAAAAATGGCCAGCCGTGATAACAAAGAATTACATGGTTTCATGTTGGAAAACTACTTGTTTTTCGTCTAATTTTAAATTTTCGCCAATACTACACTGTGACAAGCAGTTTGGTACACGAGTGCACATTTAACAGCCTTTTTTATGCTCGCGCATAGCGTAAACAAAGGCTGGACTGTGAAATGGAAAATAGTCCCAGAGTAAAGGAGTTAATACCATACAAACGGTAAATTTGAGATGGAAACGGTTACCATATTCTTTTAAAGCACACCGAAAACTATAAAAAAAAACCTTTTTTTTTATACAAATGTGAGACGAGCCTTAAAGTAAAAAAATACCGATTTTTCTTTATTTTTTAATTTCCCCGTGTCTTTATTGAAAGATAAAAATAAAAACAACAAAAAACGAAACCTTTTAGCCAATAAACACTAAAATGGCCCTTCTCTTATGTGGCCAGAAAGTGGGTACTCATTTTAAGTTAAATTTGCATGTACAAGTGATCACCCACTTTTCGAAAAAGTAATTTCTTCATATCATGAAAACTATTTTTTTGCAATGGAAACGGTTTTCAGATTCGTTTTTAGGACACCGAAATCTACAAAAAATATTTCGGTATATACGAACGAGAGACGGGCCTTAATGTAAAATTTTACCAACAAATTTAACTGTGATATTCGTTTTCAGCACCACCGAAAACCAGCGCTGTTTTTTTACTAAGAGATTCGTTTTTGTTTTCATAATTTAGGACATAAATAATGCTGTCAGTAAGCTTACACAAGCGGTTTACAAAAATATTTTTTTGAGGTGGGTGTTCAATTATAGAATTTGTATAGTTTTTACCAGGTGCTCCTGTACTTTACTTAACCACTTCCTAATGTAAACAGGATGTTTGTGAAATGTTAAACTGTAGAGGCACCTGTTAATAACTATACAAGTTCTATAATGAAAAAAGAACGAAAAACAAAAGTATGCTTTTGTAAAATTACTAACAGAATAATTAGCGTCCTAAATTATGAGATGAAAAAATGAACGCATCTCTTAGTAAAAAAGAAACAGTGCCAATTTTCAGGAGTGCTGAAAACGAATATCACGGTTAAATTTGGTTTATGATATGAAGAAATTACTAGGTGACCAGAAAGTGGGTGCTCATTTTACGTTAAATTTATTTAGGAAAATGATTTCCCACTTTTTGAAAAAGCAATTTCTTCATATCATGAAAACTTGCCCCAAATTTAAACGTAATATTCGTTTTCAGCACCACAGAAAACCATTAAAAGTCGTCATTTTAAAGTTTTTGAGAGAGTTGGAAAGAAACTTGACATTGACCAAAAAAATTAAGACCTGTTTTTTGTGGCCTAATACGTTTAAGCAGTCTTTATAAATAATATGAAAGAAGAAATTTCGAAAACAAAAATTAACATTTTAGCGTGGGGGATAACTTTCTATATATTTTAATGTAAAATGAGCACCTTTTTGGCCACAAAGCGTTCAACCAGACATGTCATCTCTAGCATTTTTTCAAGTTTGACGATCGAGTGGGAGGGGGACAAAACATGACAAATACAAAAACTTTTAGTTTTTTTGTGGTGGGGGGGGGCAGAAATTACATATGAAATAACGATAAATTTAATTAATTTTTATGAAACCATTCTGTGCTTTCGCCTAACAATTTTATAAACAGAACGAACCCCAAAATATGACAAATTCAATTTTTTTTTTTGGGGGGGGGATAACATTAGAAATATAAAATGACGAAAAATATCATTTAATTGTTTTTGGAATTATTTTTCCGTAGATCCTTTTTTTTCTTTTCTTTTTTTTTGCGATCGCACGGGCATTCACTGCTATTTTTATTGAAACAAAAGTTGTAATGATTTATTTTTAATTATCTTTTATTTGCAAGGTCTTTCCAGTGCTCATTGAGTTCATTGAGCACTGGAAAGACCCCGGAGAATAGTTTCTTCTCTTTGTAGCCCTTCTGCTGAAATATCTGGTGGAGAGGGTATCACATACTCCTTTTTGGGGGGGGCATTTGCATGTTTTCATCCGTTCTTTTATTTTTGTTGTGGGGGTATCCACGTTACCCATGATGAAAATGATTAGTATACAGGTGTGTTTCAAACAGAACTTCATGTCAACCCAGGCAACGCCGGGTACCCATGCTAGTATATATATATATATATATATATATATATATATATATATATATATATATATATATATATATATATATATATATAGTAATAAATACTGTTAAGTAGTAAAATTGTGCATCTGAAAACAAGAATAGGTTAAAAACTCCATAAATAAAGACCGGTGACCTGAAGACTTCTGATTAGTTGTAAGAAAAAATGATTTGTTTTTCAACTACTTTATTTAATGATACAAAGTTTTAACATTACGAATAGCTCTAGAAAGTCATTTCTGATTAATTACAAAAATGCACTGGAAAAGTCACTTTTGATTAATTGTAAGAAAAAATGTTTTGTTTGTCAACTACTATATTTAATGTTACAGTTTTAGCATTATAATAATGCCCTGGAAAATTCACCCTTGATTAATTCGAAAAATGCCCTGGAAAATTAAAATTAAAAAATGCACAGAAAAGTCCTTTCTGATAAATTACAAAAATTCCTTAGAAAAATCACTTCATATTAATTACAAAAATTCCCTGGAAAAGTCACTTCTGGTTAATTGTGAGAAATGTGTTTTGTTTTTCAAATACTATATTTAATGTTACTAAGTTTTAACATAACGAAAGTTCCTGGGAAAAGTCACTTTTGATTGCAGAAAATACACAAGAAAAGTCACTTCTTATTAATTACAAAAATGCTTTGGAAAAGTCACTTTTGATTAATTATAAAAATTCTTGGTAAAATGTTTTATTTTTAACTACTTTACTGAATGTAACAAAGATTTACCATTGTAAAAATGCCCTGGAAAATCACTCCTGATTAATTATAAGAAAAATGTTTCCTTTTTCATTTTTATATTTAATGTTACAATGTTTTAACATTACAAAAATGCACAGCACAAGTCACTTCTGATCAATTACAAAAATGCTCAGGAAAAGTCACTTTTGATTAATTGTAAGAAAAAATGTTTCGTTTGTCAACTACTATATTTAATGTAACAAAGTTTTAACATTACAAAAATGCCCTGGAAAAGTCACTTCTGATTAATTATAAAAATGCTATGGAAAAGTAACTCCTAATAAATTATAAGAAAAATGATTTGTTTTTCAACTAATTTATTTACATAACAAAGAGAAAGGAAGCAGCAGGTGCAACATTACAGCGGTTTAAAGGAGGGATCGGGAAACATTAGTTTCAATAATTCATTCGTGGATTTCGCTAGGAACAAGAATAATTTCGGATGGCTGCGTAGCTTATGAGGGATTGGAAACCTTTGAGAATGGCATTTACTAGCATGCCACAGTTGTCCACGAGGAAATCTTTGTCAATCCTTATGATAATACGGTTCATATCCAAACAATCGAAGCTTTGTTTCGTATATAAACGTTTGCAAGCAATTAAAAACACAATTCATGTGCTTTATTATCAAAGATTTAAGCACATTTAAAAGTAATTAAATTGATATGTCTATGTCGGTTTGTGGTCGCATGCAAAAAGACACTTCAGAAGACTGTAAGGTATAACAGAAGAAATCTTCCATTTGTTGCAGATGTGATAAACTAGAAAAACATTTCTAAGAGTAATGGATTGTGTCAGAGAGCAATCGTCACATTTTGTATTTTTTTTTAATGCTATAACACTTTGTTGCATTAAATAAAGTAATTTGTTTTGTTTAATAAGAGGACAATTCCTCTACAATAAGGGTTGCATTTTCCTTTTTTTATTAATGTTTTTTGTTTGTAATGTTAAAACTTTGTTTCAATAAATAAAGTAATTGAAAAACAAATGTTTTAATCAGAAGTAACTATTCCAGTGCACTTTTGTAATTACTCAAAAGTGACTTTTGCAGGGCATTTTTGTTATATTAAAACTTTGTTACATTGAATAAAGTAGTTGAAAAACAAAACATTTTTTCTTACAATTAATCAGAAATGACTTTTCGATGATAATTTAGTTATCGCCAGCCAGTGTCTGGTCGGTGACGATCACAATACTAATAAGTTACTTATCGCCAGCCAGTGTCTGGTGGATAAAGATCACAATAAAAATAAGTTATTGCTAGCCAGTGTTTGATCGGTGGAAATTACAATATTAATAAGTTAGTTACCGCCCCCCCCCCCCAATCCAGTGTTTGGTTGCTGCAGATCAGAATATTAATAAGTTAATTATCGCCAGCCAATTCAATTTTATTCAATTTCAAGAAGAGAGCTACCACACTGCTACATGATTATAATGCTGCGAGATGGGGATGAGATCAGAACAGTTCAACAAACTGATGCAATTGTGTCAGCAGAGATACCATGACCTGAAAATCTGGAGCTTCGTGATTTAGTTAAGTCTTTAATGGTATATGATCCACCCTCATTGTAATTGTTTGATTATGTGATAAGAAGCATCATACTGATGTGCGTTTTAAAAATGTTCAACTACCGTGGAATTTCCATGGGTTCTTAAATATAAATATTATTTTTTAAAGAAAATGATAATAGAAATGCCTTTATTTGAGAAATCATATAGATAGCAACACTAGTTATTAATCAAATATTGACCTTAATTAATTACACAGCAAAATATTTTCTTCCTATTATCTTGATTTCCACTAATATTTTGTCTGTTAGATTTCTCTATCCTCCAAATGTTGTTTCATTTTTTACATTTTAAGAAGATACTGAGCCTAATTTTGAAAAAAGTGATATTTTATGTGAATATCTTATTGTTTATAATTTTATTCTTTTCTTTTTCTTTTATAGGTAAGTCAACATTTATACGGAAATATCACCTGAGCTATTTTGGTAAAGTCAGCTGATTTTTGTTATTTATTTTGCTAGTCTAACATGAAATAGATCAAGTAAATACGCTATGGCAGCATGAGGTCATTTATATCAATTTTGATTGTTAATGTTAATTTTCTGTGTTACCAAAGATAAGCAATACATATCTTGTTATAATCTCACATAGTAAATGCATGAATCATTCTAGATATCGCAACTGTCACATGGTTTATTTCTGATGACGTGAAACATAACTGTAAAGCTTTATTAAAGAATAAACAACCTGACTTTTATTAAAACAATATTTTTGCATTCTTAAATTTGTTCAATTACTTATGTCGAACAGACCAAAAAGTCTTTAGCAATTTATTCTGTCCATTCCTATATAAAGTTTTTTGCAACATTATCTCATATAAAATATTAACACATAAAGTGCAACTTATTTTTTTATATCATCAAACTTTCATTTTTCTTTAAAGAAGAGTGTCAAATTTCGAGAGGAAATCAAAAAAATATACATTTGTAGATAGTGCATGACGAGGCAAACACCATGTCGGCCGATGCAGAAATGGCATAGCACATGTGCAACTGGACTCAAAACCGACCAGCATACGTGTAAGCTTTGTATGGCATAAAAGACGGTGAATTTTCTTGTGTGGGTGGTCTTTTGTTTCAGAGTCAAAGAGATTGCCGTGTGTCGTTTGTTCAGAAAAAGAAGAGGGGGAAAAAAAAGAAAAAAGAGTGAATAAAAAGATCCCCATAGTAGTGGAGATGCTGCCATGGATTGAGATCTATTGGGGTTCGATCTTTCTCTCTCTTTCTCGAATTTGACTTCATCTCTCTGTTGGGTGGTGTTCATGAGAAGTGAGGCCAATATCCTGAATGAAGCTACCAGTGTCGGCACTGCTGTCACAACGAAAATAGAATGACTCAACTTTGGTGTCGTATTCGACCCAACTCAGAAACATTAGACAGCAACCTGGAAGTGGTCGAGCGAGCAGTCAATAAAGCAACTGCTCCGTCAGACACTTAAATAAACACGTTTTACCATTTGGTAGCGTTGTCGCGACAGGACTCCAGAAACATTTTTCAGCATCTTGAGTCAATATTCTTTAAGTGCACCCCATCACAGAAACTGCATATTGACAATGACACTGCATTTACTAATGAGGAATTCAGGGAGCTTTCCTTCAGCTGGAGAATGTGCAGAAAACAGCATCGCAGAACGATGCACTGCAGTATTAAACAGATTGCACATCCAAGTTCCAATTATTCCATTATTGTTGATGCTGTCCTGCACCATGTGAAGGACTTTTGACCCTAGAATAATTCCATCCCATCTGCTAGAGCAAACAATGAAACTTCAGATGACATTGGGTATATTACACTCCTGGCTGACAGACAACACGAAATGGAGAACCTCAGAACTCTGGACAGATGTCATCCTGTCTGGTGGAGCAGATGAGACTTCCGATAACACAGGGCATATCACACTGCCTGGCCAGTAGATGACACAAAATGGAGAAACTTCAGAACTTACTATACAATGAAGCACATGCCGGAGATTACCAGTGTAATCTTGCACATGCTGTGACTAGGGATCAGGGAAAGTTTAGACAGTGTGTGACAAAGCAAACATCATGCTGGTCGATGCAGAAATGGCACCGTATATGCACAAAGTAAGCCCTGTATTTATTTGCATACATGCAAGCTTCGTATTGCATAAAAGACAGCGAATTTTCTTATCTAGGTAAACTATTATTGTTTCAGAGTCAGAGAGATTGCTGTGCATCATTCATTTCAGAAGAAACTGTGGAAAGAAGTAGGAGATGAACAAACCCTCAAACACAACATTTTAAGTTTAATTAAGAAACTTCAGCTTAATCAATGCTAGATGAATCTTGTAGAATTCATATAATGCTGATCTGCATCTAGCTTCATCATACAATTGCCAATACATTTATACATGTTTTTCCGCATTATTTTTCAGTAAAAGTGAAATTTCCAATTTTATTTTATTTGAAGTCATTCCACGTGAAAGATAAATCGAGACCTGCCTCCTCTTTTTCCATTTTTCCATCTTCTTGACTTCCACATTATGACATCTGAGTTATTGTGTGGCTGTTCCTTTTGGATTGTGTAGCAAAATGAATAATCATTTTAAAGATATTAATAGTTCTGATTTTTTTAGTTTTCCTCATAGTAATAAATAAGTATGAAATAAAACTACAAAAAATTGTTTTAAAATTTTAAAGATGAGAATTGATCATTTTTATTTGTATTCTTTATACTCCAAATTTTCACAATGTTTCAGCCGAAGTAACCTTAGCCATAAAAACATCAACAATATTTGGAATTGTAGCACAAATAATGCAAACACGTACAATTACTAATAATAGTCATAAAAATAAGCCAATCTTGTGTTGCAAAAAGTTACAGAAAAGCAGGGGAAAAATGCTATCCTAACGAAAAGCATTTACATCAATGTATATATATAAGCATGAAAAGTTTCTAAATTTATTGAAATAAACAAATCTTTATATATATATATTGGCTGACCAAAAAGTATGCTAATAGTTTGATAAATAAAATAAAGGCAGTTTCAGATCAAGTGAGTTCTTCAGTCCATTTTTTTTTCAAATTATTACAACTGAAGCAATGATTTTACTGATCTCTTCACAATAAAAATGTAAACAACTTTTTAAAAATTCAATTTGAACGTATTCAGATAATTTATTTAATTTGCTTGACAGTTGGCAACAGATATTGATGAAAATTTAGATATCAACTGTGAGAATTTATCATTTGGAAAAATGAGATTGCTATCAGCTCAAAGGTTTGAATGAAATTTGTAAAAATTATATATATATATATATATATATATATATATATATATAGTAATTTATAAAATATATATGGCGATTAAGCTACACTGAATATTCGGCGTTTCATCCACTCTAGGATTCGTCAGGCTTATGCGTGAATTCTGTGGTTGTTTATCGTTTTTATATGGTCCTCTTCTGTTGAGGATTTTAGTTAGCCAATCAGTTTCTAGTATCCACCGCGCCCCTTCCTATCAGCCAATGGGCATGCATTTTATCGAACAAAGGATCTGTTTTAGAACTAGGTTAGTAGTTTAAGGCAGACATTTTCCTTTTTTTTCTGTTTTTTTATATATAAATATACATTTGTGTACATACATATATGCCCATATATATACATATATATATATACATACATATATGTATATATATATATATATATATATATATATATACATACATATATGTGTGATCGTTTATGTATAAATATCGATATCAAATATAAGCAACAGAACACCAATAACTATAATAACATTAAAAATAGAAGAAAAAGAACTATAATTTGGTATACGGCCCCATACAATCAAATGTTAAAAACAAAACTTGGCAAGAAATTTCTAGATCTTATTGAAAAACACTTTCCCACAACCAACCCCTTACACTAAATCTTCAATAAAAATACCTTAAAGTTATCCTACAGTTGTTGCGAAAATTTAGAGATGATAATTAAAACACATAACAACAAAATACTAAATAAAAACAATGTAATCAACAACAAAATAAACAATAAAAAAGTAGACACCATGACAAAAATAAAACTAACACTAGCAGAAATAATAATAATAATAATAATAATAATAATAATAATAATAACAACAAACCAACCCTGGACAAGAACAACCATACCATAAATAAAAATACTAATATCGAACAAGATAAATGCAACTGTAGACACTGCACACTTTGCCCAGTTCAAAATAAATGTCTAACAAAAAGCGTAGTTTATCAGGCAACAATATTTGCGAAAGAAACCCCGAATAACAAGAAATATGACATGACTTCCTTAGATTTCAAAACCCGATACTATGACCACAAAAGTACATTCAACAATAAAAAAACACCGTATAAAAACAACACTAGCGAATAAATACTGGGAACTCAAAGAAAGCGGACATTCGCTGGTAGTCGAATGGAAAATAATAAGACAAGCTACCACGTGTAGGCATTTAGACGACCCATGTAAATTATGCCTTCATGAAAAATTTGCTATCCTGTAATTTAAAGAACCCCAAAATCTATTAAACTGTAGAAGAGAAATAGCAAATAACTGTGTTCACAAAATAAAACTTACTCTAGGATAGCGATACAAAATAGCTTTAAAACTAACAAAAACAATAGAAAATAAACAAATAAATTAAATAAACATGAATATACATAAACAATCACACATATATGTATGTATATATATATGTATTTATATGTGCATATATGTATGTACACATATGTATATATATATATATATATATATATATAAAAAGGAAAATGCCTGCCTTCTAACCTATATATATATATATATATATATATATATATAAAAAGGAAAATGCCTGCCTACTAACCTAGTTCTAAAACAGATCCTTTGTTCGATAAAATGCATGCCCATTGGCTGATAGGAAGGGGCGCGGTGGATACTAGAAACTGATTGGCTAACTAAAATCCTCAACAGAAGAGGATCATATAAAAACGATAAACAACCACAGATTTCGCGCATAAGCCTGACGAATCCTACAGTGGATGAAACGCCGAATATTCAGTGTAGCTTAATCGCCATATATATTTTATAAATTACTAACTAGCTCTACCTACATATTGAGCACTTTTGAAGTAAATACTTAAAGTTTACGCATAAATCTATACTTTTGTATATTAATTTTATGTGAGTAAATGAAGTAGTTATATATATATATATATATATATATATATATATATATATATAGTAAGTTATAAAATATATATGGCGATTAAGCTACACTGAATATTCCGCGTTTCATCCACTCTAGGACTCTTCAGGCTTGTGCGCAAATTTATTTTGTGGTTGTTTGTCGTTTATATATATATATATATATATATATATATATATATATATATATATATATATATATTAATATTTTTTTTTTTTTATTTAACTTCAGTAAGTTTTAAGATATCAAGGGGCTCCCTCCTGGAGCTAACACTTGATTCGGTTATGATTTAAATTTATATCTGAGGGCTCTTTTAAGAATAGATGCTGTTCCCTTTATGGCTGCTATTTGTATCTCGTTACAGCTTGGTCTTCCAGGGATTGCTTCTAAGTATTTCTGAAGATTCTTTTTTTATTAAACCGGTTGCTCCTATCACAACGGGTATAATGTTTATTTCTTTCAGAGACCATGTGGTTTTTAGATCATTTTTTAGGGCCTGATATTGTGTTATCTTTTCCCGTTCAGCTCTACTAGGCCAAAATCATTTGGGACTGTGACATCGATAATGAGCGCAGTTCTTTCAGGCTTGTTCCATATTACAATATCTGGTTTGATAGCTTTGTCTTTTATGTATCTGCCCGCTTGTATGTCTTTGTCATAGAACACATTAACTTTTCCGTTTGATGTTATCGGTGGTGGTTCATGTTCCCAAATGTTTGTTGCTCTGTCAAGTTGCGTCTCTCCACAGATCTTCCAATGGAGGTACTTACATACTTTGTTGTGACGGGCAGTGTAAAGGCCATCTGCCAATAAGATTGGACATGCAGACATTAGGTGACTTGGGCTCTCAATTGCTGAGTGGCAAAACCGGCATTGGCCATTTGCTTGTAGGCCTGCCATTTTTTTAAATCCATTTGTGAGTAAGTCCTGATCTTGACTGACTACAATGAGTCTTTCCTCATCAAATGGAAGTCTCCCACTCTTGAGCCATTGGAGTGAAGCATCTTTGTCTATATATTCCTGTTTAAGCTCCTCTAGGAATTTTCCTGCTTTTTTATGTTGTTCCCATCCTTGTTTTTTTTGTGTCTATCTCGATTTCGGTGTATTTCTTTCTCTTTTTTCTTGCAATCTGTGTTGCTGGTTCATCATATACCTCGGCAGTATTTTCCAGTATGTCACCCCCAAAGTTTTCAGTAAGTTTTGTGACTGAGATTTGTTGGGGTAGGCGTTCATGGTGGTCCCTCACTATTTCTATTGACATATCTGTTGAGCTTTTAATATACTGCCCCATGCTTACTATGGTGGCTCGATATGCATGGTTTATTTCAGTGAGGCCGAGGCCACCATCTTTTCGTGATAGGTATATCCTGTCCATACATTAGTTTCGATATATTATTTTATGTAAGGTTAGGAGTTTCCTGGTCTTTGTATCTAACCTATTGATATTGCATTGAGGCCAGTCAATAATATCAAACCCATATGTGATGACAGGGATTGCAAGTTGATTTATGGCAGTTATTTTTTTTTCGGGCTTAATTCAGATTTGAGGATCTTTTTAAGGCGTGATGTGTATTCTTGTTCCACCTTATGTCTCATTTTTTCATGCTCCACAGTTACATTCTCCTCTATACCGAGGTATTTATATATGGCATCCTCTCCTAGATCTTCAATAAAGCCATCATTGAACCGAATATTTTCGGATGTCGTCTTTTTTCCTTTTTTTTATTGTGCATTTAGCACATTTGTCAAATCCAAACTCCATGCAGACATCCTCTGTTAAAGTCTTTACATTTTCTATCAGAGAGACAAGCTGTTTTTCTGTCTCTGCATAGAGTTTGAGATCGTCCATAAAGCTGTTTTTCTGTCTCTGCATATATATATATATATATATATATATATATATATATATATATATATATATATGTGTGTGTGTGTGTGTGTGTGTGTGTGTACACCTAAATAAAGGCCATTTTTTTGCTTTTTGATCATAGATGTAATGCCTATCGTCATGTCAGAATCGCTTTAGTATATGTTCGTATTTTTACATTTAAATATCATTATTTACAATGTTTTTATGCATGAGTCAACTGTTGTAGTTACAATTTTTGTCTTGATCTTTCCATATCTAATTTTTATATATCTCTAATTGCTAGAGCCCGTCAGTACGTATCCATTGAATTTGTATAAATAGTTGTATATTATAAATTTTTAACTGTAGTTTGCTAAGTTTTTTTCTGAAAAAGAAGAAATTATAGTAATTTTGTAACTCAATGTGCTTGAAATATTATAATTTTGTAACTCAATGTACTTAAAATATTATGGCTGAGTACGTAGTATTACTTTTAAACAATATATATATATATATATATATATATTAGTTAAACTAGCACAAACATATATATATATATATATATATATATTGTTATGGGGTTAAATGGTAATAAGAACGAAAGAAACACAGGATTTTAGGAAATTAACATGTATTATGATGTATGAATATTACAGGCAAAGTGAGTGGTGTAAGATCATTACTCAACGGCGGACCTGTTTGGTCGAGAGCCCATCTAAGACTGCCAGAAGTGAAGTCATCAGCGGAAGTGACGTCATAAGATAGTCCATTAATCCCAAGCTTTTTGTTCGTAAAAGCTGTCAGTACCTCTTCCTTTTAGGGTTGACCATCAATGGCTTGGTAACCTTTCTCTTACGGAACGACCACTGTAGTTTAGGTGTTGTTGAGGAGGTTCAAGATCAAAAGTTTCTATTGGCTCATCTTCTAATGGTGGACTATCGCTGATTTCCACTGATCGACATCTTCTTAGTAGATTCTGTTGACGTTTGTGGGTATATGTTGGTCCTTTGATGAGATATACCATGTCACCAATTCTCTTAGTAATTGTACCCACCTCCCAGAATGATTTGTTGTTTTTATAACTTTTAGAAAACACTCTTTCACCTGACCTGAAATGTTTACTGGGTACATAAGTGGTCACTAGCGCCTTGACTGTTTGGGTAAGAGGTTGTCAAAAAAAAATTAATAATTTATATATGCATTTGTCTTTTTGTTTTCTTTGCTTACTTTTAAATCCCCCCCCCCCAGCAAAACACCAACCACGTTCTCTCCCAGCTTAAATGATTAATTCCACGCTCTGTACTAAGGCTTGTGGGGGTCGCCTGGCCTTTTTTTTTGGGAACAGAACATGCTTCCTCCACAAATAATAAAAATAAAAATAAGAAATCTTATGTGCAACACAAACGGAGGATTATTTCTGGAATAGAAATAACAAACAATAACAAGTTAAAACATAGTTCTCAATATTTCAGAGTTCCTTTTTTTGAGTTCATATGAAAGATGGAGAGTCTCTTTTTTGTTGTGTTCTTTGAATGTGACAGAAACAATATTAATGTTCGTCTGTTAAAAGAGAGTATTAATGCGCGGAGCAGTGGAAATGAAATAATTGATGTTTGCACGCATGTTAAGTCCATATGAGAAAGCGTTGAATGAGTCGGAAGAGTTTAAAGAGACAAAAGAATGCTCGAAAAGGCTAAGAGACTAAAGAGATAGATTTTGTGTTTGTGCATGTTTATATTTGATTTGATCGGCTTCAAACGAGCTCTAGAAAATCAGTTTTAAAATGTGTCCTAGGAGGAATTCCATTGGACGGAAGACATCACATGGGGTGCTTTCAACTACGTACGCACCTTTGGTATATAAAGGTCACGCCGGAATTTGCGTGGGTGTCATTTATCATTTTTTTAACGCGCCGAAACAATCAATTGCACTGCGCGCCTAAATTGTATTTAACGATTTTAAATTTGAATATTAAACTGTGCCAACTGGCACAGGCTAGAGATAAAATACCTTAGACAGGATAAATTTTCCAAAACTAGCACAAACATGGATTTATTTTATCTACCTTCGAAGCTAGAAGAACTAAAGCTAAAATTTAAAAAAAAGAAGTAAAATTAACATATACACGCATGTGCATTGAATTCGGAAGATATAATTAGTTACAAACACGTTTAATATCCGGTCAAAGAAATCACTCCACCCCCTCCTCCAAATATGGTTAGACCTGCTACTGGAAGTGCTGTGGTGTGCGGAGCAAGTTAAGTGTTATCCTAAATCATCCTAGTCCTAAAAAAATACTAACGTTGTTATTTCTTCTCTTTTAAATTTCTTATTTCATTTTGTAATTTGTAATTATGTGTACTTCAATAATTTATATATACATTTGTCTTTTTGTTTTCTTTGCTTAGTTTTAAATCCCCCCCTCCCAGCAAAACACCAACCACGTTCTCTCCCAGCTTAAATAGTTAATTACATACTCTGTACTAAGGCTAGAGATAAAATACCTTAGACAGGATAAATTTTCCGAAATTAGCACAAACGTGGATTTATTTTTCCTACCGTAGAAGTCAGATGAACTTTATTTAAGTAACACACTTAATATCTACAATTACCATATGCTCGCTTGTATTAATAAATAGGCCTCGTTGATAATTCTACGAAACCTCTGGATATAGCTTATAAATAACTGTTACTATAATTGTAACTGAAATCTACAGTGATATTAGCTGCGTCACTAGAACTTTTTTCTGAATAGATACAATGTTTTGTCCCCAACCTTAATGACTACTTATAATTATGAATTCCGAATCACGACGAAATAATTGTTTCTCTTTACCTCCAAGACGGCTGCCTATGTCTAACTTGCATGCAAAATAGGGGAAAAGAAGAAAAAATTTTATTCCTTTCTCCCAAGCTAAAACAATACTTGAAACTCTTAATCCTAATGCAACTTTACTGTATTCTGTAAGTTAATAACCCCGACCCTTGAAAGCTAACAATCTGCCCCCCACTCTAGCTGCCACTAAACCCCTACATTACACACGCCTTAGTAGTGGAATCCTTAGTCTCCAGCTCCTAACTTTCACATGCTAACCGCCTAACAGTCATCACAAGACATCTATACATTTCTACCTCTGACATGCATTAGAGGTCATTTCTATCCAGTTTGGTACTTACCAGCCAAAGTATGCACTCGGATGCAAAGCGATCTTCATTACATAACAATTGCCTCTTCCTAGATGGTTTTGCAACGAACAATACTAAATCAAATCCGATACTCCCTGTCATGCTAAACGCTCAATGACTATTAAATGAAAACTGAAATTATCTCCCTTCAATAGTAGAAACACTAACGCAACTTCTATCTATTTGCTTCTACTGAAAACTTGCCCAAATATCTATTTACTTAATTATACATACGGAATACACCATGACTTAAAATGCACCTCCAGTTATACCCTTACTGTACTGCACCTACATCTTAACCCTCCTAAATCCAAATATACAGTGACTGGGCAAAATTCTTAGCTCAATTCCTAATACCTATTCACATTATAACGTTATCCTGTACCTAAACTAACATAAAGTTTAAAAAATGGAAAAATCTAAAGGTAAGTCTTAATCTGCACTAACGCCTTTCTAACAAGCCTGCTCACATAACTGTTTCCACTGCATGTCCCTAAATCACTTTGAGGAGTGTAACTATTCATTAGATATATAACCTCTACAAACTAACCCTGTAACATTAACTAACCATGCGGGGTCGCAGAAATACCTGGATTAGGACCCAGGCGCGGAGCAAACCCTCTCAAGTCTGATGGACCCAGTAGATCTTCCCAGATCACCCGTCTAGGGGAACGAAAACTCTGAAACTAAACCAAAGGGGAGGGAGGCCTCTCCAGTCTTGGATGACAACCTTCCTAGAGCTGGTGACTCAAACAAATTACCGGTCTTTTTTTTTTTTTTTTTTTTTTTTTTTACACAGTGATCACCAATTATCAAGGCCCGGAAGCCACTCAGGGATAAGGGTTATTGCAAGTACATTACGTTAGTGAGGAGATTTTATGAAGTGTTTAATTAGGGGGGCGGTTCATTAGGAATTTGTTAACATTAGACTTGAAGACATCCAAGTTGTAGTCCGGAGGGAAGCAGGCAGACGGAACAGAGTTCCACAGGCGTGCAGTTCTAAGAAAGAAGCTTTGCTCATGAAATCCGCGTTTTGATTTAGGCACAGATATAGAGTGGGGAAAATTTTTCACAGTGGATTCAGCTAGACGGGTGTTTTTCGTGAAAGATTGGCGAGGGGGGACCAGGGATTGGAGTTCAGACGAGCACCTGCTATGAAAATAACGATAAAACAAGGATAGGCTCGCAACGTCTCTTCTGTGGGAGAGGGGTTGCAGGGTAGAGAAAAGGGCATCCCCCACTAAACCACAAAGTCTATTTTGTACTCTGTCAAGGCATGATAGGCTGTTTTTGGCAGCTCCTGCCCAGATATGGCAACAGTATTCCATCCTTGGCCGTACTTGGCTTTTATATAGATAGAGAATTGCATCAGTAGTGAGATATCTTCTGGAGCGGTAGAAGGATCCCACCATCTTTCCAGCGACCTTGGCAACAGACTTGATGTACGTGTTCCATTTCAGATCAGGAGTAAAGGTCAAACCCAGAAGCTTGTCAAAACACGGGGCCTCACCCAGACGAGAGCCATCCATCACAATTGATGCCAGCTGGGGATCAGAGCGTTGATGATGTAAGGATAGGAGTTTGGTTTTGGATGCATTAAAGGTAACTAGCCCCATCTTCCCCCACTGAACCACGCGCTCGAGATCAGAGGAGAGAGAATCCAAGAGAACTTCGTCATTTACAGCCTTTGATGTGTTGCCGTAGATGGTCGTGTCATCAGCATAGATGTCAACGAATGATTTAAGTATGTGTTTAGTCAGGTCATTGATGTAGATCAGGAAGAGAGTTGGGCCCAGTATTGACCCCTGAGGGACTCCAGCATTTATATTGCAGGCCTCCGATTTTTGTCCATCTACCACTACTCTTATGAGCCTATCGGAGAGAAATGATTTAATGATTGAGAAAACATTTCCAGTTATACCGTAGCTGGAAATCTTGTGAAGTAGACCCTTATGCCATACTTTGTCAAAGGCCTTTGATATGTCAAGAGCAATTGCCCTAGAAAGGAAGCCTTTGTCAAGAGATTCACTAATCCTGTGGGATATAACCGTCAGCACATCTGCGGTAGATCTTGCAGAGCGGAAACCATATTGTGTGTCACTAAGAAGGTTATTCCTGCTGAGGTGGTTGACTATTTCTCTATTTAATATTGATTCCAGCAACTTACTCATAACAGAGAAGACTTATTGGTCTGTACTGAGAGGGAGATGACTTATCACCTGAATTCTTAAATACAGGGCAAACTGATGAGGTCTTCCAGGGGGTCGGAAAGCACTTCTCCTTAAGGCAACGCTTAAATAGTTTCGTAAGTATGGGAGCAAGTTCTGGTTGAAGCTTTTTTAACACTATAATTGGAATGCCATCAGGGCCAGTTGCTTTACTGGAATCTAGGTTTTTTATTAGCTTGGCGACCTCATGCACGGATATTTGTATGTTACCTAGCTTGTTCTGTGTTATAGGAGGAAATATGGGGAGTTGATGGCCTTCGTCGCATAGGGTAGAATTAGCTGCAAAGTTCTTTGCAAATAGTTTGGCCTTGTCTGACGCTGACGAGATAACCTCTGGTCCATTGATAATGGTTGGGATAGAACGCACACTTCTGTTCAGGATCCTATTTGTTATTTGCCAAAACTGGTGGGAACCAAGCCGCTGATCAGCTACCTTGGATTTAACAGACTGGGCATATAGCTCTCTTGCATTTTTTATTACTCTTTTACAGTGATTGCTGGCAGTCCTGAAAGCAGCTTTAGTCTCAGTGCATCTATTACGTTGGTAGCTATGGAAAAAGTGATTTCTGTGCGCGATAGCAGCAGCACATTCTGGGGAGAACCATGGCTGGCTGTTAGGTTTTTGTTGAAATTTTTTAGAAGGTATGAATTGGTCTATGCCTACAATTAACCATTCGGTCAGATCTGATACTATAGACACTTCCTTTTTAAACATGGAGTGCAGAGGTAAATCAGATATGAATGTACGGAAGCTATCCCAGTCAGCCATAGAGTATCGGTATACAGTACGGTGGAGGGGTAAGTCTGATGGCTTCTTACATTTCGTTTTTATCTTAACTGATACGACGGAGTGGTCGGAGGATCCTAGAGGAGAATGAACGGTACATGAACATAGCTCAGGGGAGGTTGAGAGAAAAAGGTCGAAGAGGCTAGCATATTGATTGGGTGTATCGGGCACACGGGTGGGTTCGCGAACAATCTGAGTGAGGTCATAAGCAATGGCAAAATCATGACAAAACCTCCCCTCATCATCTGTCTTATTTGAATGGGTCAGCCATTCCATGTTATGGACGTTGAAGTCACCACAGATGTGGATGTTAGCCGAGGGATGTGAAGACAGTATGTGGTCTATTTTCTCAGATATGCTCTTAAAGATAGTAACTCCGCTGTTGTGGGGCCTATAGAGGGCAAATATAAATGCAGTGGTGTTAGCAAGTGCACCCTGGAGCACATATAGGGTAAATTAGGATCTTCTCTAGAGATATCCCTGCCACATGGGAAGCCATCCTTAATGTAGGCACATATTCCATGCCCATGGCGATCTTGGGTGTCAGATTTAGCTGTTAAATTGGAGTATCCATTAATTATGAACTCATCTAGGGAAGTGGTCGGCCCTATTCCAGTTTCACATAGAAATAATATGTCCGGTTTCGTCTCCTGTAATTGGGTTTCAACCTCTGGAAGGTTGGAACGTAGACCCCTGATATTGGAGAAGGAGACCTGGTAGTAGGGGTCTACGCTGGAAGATGGGGTTCTAGGTTTAATCGAGTTTTTATTCTGGAGATATTTCATGTTGAGGTTTGGGGATTTGTGGAATAGGTCGGCATACTTGGTTAGAGCAGTACAGAGAGGGAAAGTAAGAGAGAAAAAGACAGGAAAATTTTTTTTTATTTGTAGCACACGAAAAGGTAAAGCCGTAACAATTACCCACTAGTATGGCATCGAGAGGCCCCACCAGAGACTACTGCATGGTCCAGATCCACTCACCAAATGGCAATACAGCAGTCCCAGTACTTTGCGCCTGCTGATAGGACAGCCTCCTTAGTGGTTAATCCAAGGTTCGGGTCCCTGACTATCAGGCGGATAACGTCAGCCCAGACAAAACGTTTACCTCCAGCACCCTTACTAGTGACATGGCAACAAGGACAGACAAAGACAGAAAAATATCCGACATCTCAGACTACTGGTCACCAAGTAGTACCGACCTTTAAGCAGCTTTTTCTTCACCCTTTGTCAGAAACATGAGGACTGAATGACAAAATAGGAGAAGCGAGAGTTACTGGAGCTGCCGATAACACATCCACTGTATTATCTACTCTCCATTAAAAAAAAAAAGGGGGGGAGAAAGGGGAATGGGTACAAGTGACTTATATCTAAGTAGTAAGTCCGGTGCGAACTTAATAATTCATGACACTGTTGGTGATAATCTCCCCTCCCATATTAATGGGTGGAAGTTTGTCGTTATCTATCTAGTTTGAATCATTAAAGTTTCATCTTATAATTAATTAAAATCCAATAATTAACTATTATCAATTTGTAAAGACTGCTTAATATTAATTTACATTAGAGTTTAAATAATTATTCAAGGTTTTAATTTAGGAGGTCCGTTTTCATGAGTGACTTTCTTTGCACTGTATTATATTTCTAATGTACTTGAACATAAGGCTAACTATATAAGGTAGGATTCGCAAGCAAGAAGAAAGTATTTTCAATACAGCCAAACTTGCAGTAATAGTATATATTAAGTATACTACTTAAATAAAGTCCTAAGTTTATCTACTCTAGAGAATAATTTCCGGCATTTTTTTTATCGTTAGTTGCCGGCATTTTGTTTGTTTTAAAACGTTCAGCTTTGTAGCAGGAGGGGGGGACGGATAATACGGAATACAGACAAAAAGACAGGAGAATTACAGACAAAATACATAAAACACGAAAAGCAAATTTAAAACAATGTAACAAAACATTTAGGATTAGTTTAGAGAAAAAAAAAATAAAATAAAAAATAAAAATACTTAACGTTTTTGCACTAGAGATTCCGCCTGCTGTTTTTATCAACTGTTAGCTAGCATATGCCTTTCTAGAGTGACAGAAGAGTTCTGTTTCCGGATAATTTGGTCGAGTGCCTATCTATAGAATAAAAGTCGATACGTTCCTATGTGTAAAGAATATCTAATTTACATTTTTTTTTGTTAAAAAAAAAAAAAAAAGTTCTAGTTTTTTTTTTTTTTGCAAACCTAAACTGCTTAAGGAGAAGATAGGCTCTGTCTATCGCCCGGCTTCCATACTCCTTCTTTGCCTATTAGTCACAGAGACACTATCACAGTGAATCGTCAAAAAAATACTAAGTGGTAGATCTTGTTTCTTGTCTAGGGCAATGAATGCCGTTTCCCCACTCCCGACACATCCCACCCTTAAAAACTGGGCACTTGGGAGTGCTTGAGTAGCATTCTGTGTAATTAGATTTGGGTGACCTTCTGATGGGGTGAGGGTACCGGATTGACAGTTCCTGGCTGCTGTTTCCGACTGGTAGTACAGGTGCCCTAACTCTTTGGTAGCGCTTAGAGCGGCTGCTCCATTAACAGTTGTATAATATCGGGATGTTTGTAGTGCAATGTTGCGCATGGAAAGGGACCCTGCACTCATCCCCGATGGGCTTTCCTGAGGCCACAGTCCTAGTTGAAGAAAGGTCAGCTAATGGTCTACTTGTGTTGCATGTCTGATACCCTGCATAACCGCTTGTTCAGCTTCCCCTTACCTAACTGAAACTCTTTAAAAACATGATGACAGTACAATAAAAAAAATAAGTTTAAACCAGGCCTAGGGACAAACAAATCTAACTTGCCTCCTCCCTTGAGGCTTGCATTCACTAACATCCGTGGGCTTAGAACTAATTTAGCTGATGTTGAAGCATTTCTCCTAACAAATACCCCGGATATCTTAGCACTAAGCGAGACTAACCTACACTCCTCCATCCCCTCTAACTACTTTAACATGCCTGGCTATCTCCCACTCTGCCGTAAGAACTCTGATAGACATATGCATGGACTTGGAGTCTACATTCGTACCCCCCCCCTCTGACTAGAGAAACAAACCTAGAAACGGACGATCGAGCCTTTATGTGCTTTAGACTAAACATACAACATAACATTAGCTACTTTTATTTTCTCTACCGCTCTCCCTCAACCCAGGACTGCACCATAATAAACAAAGTCTCTGACAGCATAGACACAGCACTCTCCCTCGGCACTAGCGCACAAGTACATATATTTGGTGATTTTAATGTTCACCACAAAAACTGGCTCGGATTCTCTACTCACACAGATGCAGTGGGCAGCTCAACACATAGCTTCACTATATCTCACTCCCTATCACAAATGGTTACGTTTCCAACCCGTTTCCCTGACCAGCAAGAACAACACGCATCACTTCTAGATCTGTTTCTGACATCAGTTCCTGAGGAACTCGGGAACGCTGATCATGCAGTGATAATGGTTGAAATCGCCCTACACTCTAGACCCAAAACTGAAGAGCTAGTGCTCAAAACAACGAGATATTATAAAAAGGCTGACTGAGAAGCCATCAGAGATCTTATCAGTGATGCCCCATGGGGAAATATTTTTTCTCTTCCTGCTGAACAGTGCACAAATGAGACCACTGAATGATTCAAAACAGCAATTGAAGCACATGTTCCCATGCGGAAATTTTATAGCAAGCCTCACTCTCCCCAATGGTTTACTTCTACTTGCGCAACTGCCATTGCTCAAAGGCAGCATGCATACCGCAGATTTAACCGACATAAGTTCAGTTCAAACAGACAGAAGTATATAGACGCTAGAAGTAACGTTGAGAAAGAAATAGCAACAGCTAAGAGAGAATTTACTTAAACCACTAAAAAACGCATCGAAGCACAAAAATTAGGAACTCGTGACTTCTGGAAAATCTACAACAGTGTAGTAAATAATGGAAATCAACAATTCCCCCACAAACCAACAATCACAAGGTTTTTTGCTCAGCAACCGACAAGGCTAATATGCTTGCTAGCCGGTTTGCCTCAAACTCCACACTGGACCCTTCCAACCACCCCCTACCTGACTTTCCTTTGCTGACAGACGCCACGCTAGACCATCTAAAAATCACCCCTGCTCAGGTGCATGCTATCATAAAAAACCATGACACTTCAAAAGCATGTGGACCTGATCTCATCCCAGCTGTGCTATTAAAAAAGTGCTCAGCTGAAGTAGCTCCAGTTCTCTCCAAACTCTACAACAAATGCCTTAATGAAGCTTGCTTTCAGGGCTGTTGGAAAACTGCTTCTGTGGTACCAGTATTCAAGAATTCTGGCGAAAGAACTGACTCATCAAATTATCACCCCATTAGCCTCCTCCCACTTTTCGCCAGAATATTTGAGACCATAATTAATCATGCTCTAGTTAGTCACCTTACAGATGCTAAACTTCTGAATGACAAACAATATGGATTTAGACAAGCCCATTCCTCAGCAGACATCCTCACTGTAATCTCTGAACGTATATACCATTCACTGGACAAAGCGAGGGAGGGCAGAGCGGTAGGTCTAGTTATATCTAAGGCTTTTGACAAAGTATGGCATGAGGGTATCCTCAGGAAAATTAGATCATACGGTATAACTGGTAGAATATTTAACATAATTAAATCCTTCTTAGATAAGAGAAAAATCCAGGTTGTCCTTGACGGTCGTACATCTAAACAATATGATTTAAATGCGGGAGTGCCTCAGGGGTCTATCCTTGGACGTCTATTGTTCCTAATATTTATTAATGACCTCCCCGACAAAACTGCCCCTGAGATGGGTATATATGCTGATGACACCACACTCTATAACAGGCGTGACAGGAAAACAAATGAACACATAACTAAAGAAATGGCAAAAACACTAGAGGAGGACCTCCAATCTGTAGTGGAATAGGGACAAAAATGGATGGTCACATTCAATGCTGGTTTCCTTCAATAATTACAAGAAACCTTCTCAGCCACCAATAGCAATGGCTAGTGACTCCCTATCTGAGAGTAAATCTTTCAAACTGTTTGGCCTAACGTTCACAGGAAACATGAGTTGGAACAATTACATTGAAAACATTGCCAGGGCCGCTGCGAAGAAGGTAGGCTCTCTCTACCGTGCTAGAAAACTACTGACACCTGAAAGTATCCTGTACCTCCATAAAGCCACCATTCGCCCATGTGTTGCTGTCACATTTTGGCTGGTGCATCTGCTGCTAGTCTCTCACTCCTAGAAAAGGTTCAAAAGAGAGTCGCCAATCTGGTAGGCCCTGAACTGGCATCTAAGCTTCAGCCTCTGTCCCATCGACGAAACGTTGCATCCCTCTGCCTGTTCTACAAGTATTTTAATGGTGAATGCTCTGACGAATTGCAGACACTTGATCCCCCACAACGTAGACACCCTCGACAAACCCGACAGGCAGCTAAATCCCACCCACTCGCAGTAGAGATCCCTAGATGTAAAAGATCTTTCTACTCCAGTAGTTTCTTCCCCAGAACCGCTAGACTCTGGAATTCCATTCCAGGTCCATGCTTCCCCAACTGTACTGACATGTAGAAGTTCAAGTGTAACGTGAACCGACATCTTGCTGCCCAAATCCCAACATAGTGCCCCAGTAGTTGCTGCCCCTGATAGTAGCCACCTACACCAAAGTAACAATGTGCCTTGTTTGGGTTGAAAATGTAATAAAAAAAATAAATAAAAAAAACGGATCTCACTTTCCGTGCAAATATCGTTTCTGCAGGTGAGACTGCTGTTGGTGTGTTCGGATTGGGTGTTATCGTATACACGTGTAGAAATTGTTGCTTTGGCTTAGGGAATTCTTTTGGTGCTGGTTTCTTAGCTTCCGGCTTTGCAGTTTCTGTTGAAGAATTCTTTTTCGATTTCTCTGTTGCTGTAAATGGGACGTTTCGTTTCTTTAGTTCGAATCTTGCTATAGCCTTTGTACATTTTCCTAGTCCAGATGAGAATACTTCTGGAAATTCACTTTTAACTTTTTTTTAGTTGTTGGTAACCGTAGATGAGTCTTCTACCCTATGAAAATTTATTCATAGGTTGATCCCACAATTTGAATTGCTTCATCCAGTCAGGACCGAACAGGTTTCCGGATGTCCTATGTACATACACTTTAACCTTTTTAGTAACACCGTTTAAGGTCACTGTAAGAAAAAAAATGTAAGGAAAAATTCAAGATGGCGCCGACTCTCTCTTTAACACGGTAAGATATCCTCAACACGGCACAAGAAGCAACAGCCACACGATTCCCCAGCCAACTCAATCGTCACTCCCCCACGTCTTTCCCCTCACCCGCTTTTATCGTCGTTCTAGGCCGGCTAAATTTGCATATTCCGAGAATTCGTGTGACTTTGCGAGACATCATACTTTACAAAAGACGGCGGTCGCCATCTTGGTCCCTCTTTTCTATTTTGGTCGGTAACGCTGAGCTGGTCTCGAGGTAAGTCTTTTTCCCCTCATCCGTCTCTCTCACGTACCCACACAACACGCAAACACGCGGGCGCTTATCTCCTGGATGCACGTTACACTCCCCCCTGATCTGATGATCCCATAGAGAGCACTGGGGGGGGGGCCTTTTAGTGCGTGTGCTTCTGCGAAGAGGTACATTCACTGTTTCAGATTCGGGCTCTAGATCTGGTTCCGCCTCATCAGATGAAGTATCGCTATCAGTCTCTGGAAGGGGCTCACTGAATCCGTGCATCGGCAGCTCATCGCTAGACGCTTCACTGCTTTCTTCTGTAGTTGTATGACGCACCTCGGTAGCTGGGCGAAGATCTCACACATGTCGTGGGGTTCCATCGACCAAAACAGACTGCTGGCTAATCACTCCAGATATGTGTCCTCGCATAAACTTGTCGGTGCACCGATTTCCTGGAGGCCGCACCCACACTGGATCTCCCACTTCATATCTGTTATATGTTCCCTTGTCGGTTGGCTGCGTAGTGTTGATTCCCTTCACTCCGACTTGGTACGTGTAAATAGCATTCGCAGGTGCGGTTGAAGGGGACGTCCCGTCCTTTGGCGTAATGTTGTACCAATATGTTGCTTCCGCAATAGTACATCGCTTCCTGGCAGCAATTCTCTTGATGCTGCGATGGCTTCTTTCAGCAATGCCATTTCCTGATGGCACATGCGCACATCGCAACCGTAGACGGACGCCCCACTCATCTAACAACTGCCGGACTTGCTGGCTACAAAACGCTGCATCATTGTCAGTCAGGAGCTCTTCCGGCGCACCTCGCTCAAAAAAAATGGATGATAGGTGGCGAACAACATTTGCTGAATCCTGTCTGGTCATCTGCCGCCACACCGCAAATCTCGTAGGCCCGCAATCAATGAGAGTTAGAAAGGGCTTGCCACTGTAATGGGTAATATCCATGGCCAGCCGCTGCCACACACTCTCAACTTCCAATCGAACCTTCTGCCATCGCTCTGGTGCAGGATCAATAGACTGGCAAGCCTCACAATTTCTGACGATCTGTCTGACATCCATCTTGGTCACTGCTGGGTGTGCACGCCTCACAAAATAAAGGGTCCTCTTGATACCCGGATGTCCGCTCTGTGCATGAATTTTTTGTATTTGACATGGGTCGATTGCAACTGCACAAGATCGAGCAGTAATCTCCATTCCCATCTTCGCGGCTTCATACAATTTGTGAGGTACACGGGTCAGTTGGTCAGCACGATTACAATGTGATGGCACCAGAGTGACGCTCAGTGATAGCCCATACTCAGATACCAGGTTTTTTAGCGTGTCTAGCCTTCTCCGTATTAACATTTCGCTTGCTGCCTTGGTACGGATTCGTGTCCGTCCTGAAAGTGTGTCAGACACCCAGTGGTAGACACAGAGAGAATCTGTGTACAAGGTCAACTTCTTAGACTGCCACTGCAGGGCCAGATTTACCCCCTTTACAACAGCGTCCAGCTCTGCCAGGTTGATATGCTGAGAATCTGTTACGGGCCGCAGCCAACACGCATCCTCGAACACGTTTCCTCCTTGCTCCAACGATACTCCTAACGCCAAAGAACTGGCATCAACCCACACACCTACGTTGTCTCCGTTAACACACCACCGCCCACAGGCAGGGTCCTTCTTGTTCACTCTCTCCAGTGTCTCTTTAATCATCAGAGTTAGTAGGACATCATCGGATATGTCATCCGAACCCGTGGTTGTTAAATTTGCTCTGCGTTTAATCACACCAACAGCTGCGCGGAGCCAGCCACAGACCGGTAAGTGACCAACAAGTTTTCCACACCAAGAAAAAACGGTCCGCCTTGTAACGAGGTTGGGGATGCTTGGAATTTCACTGCCACGCCTCCATTGTAGGGTGCCATCCTCTTCATAAACATCCAATCCCAATACACGTGCTCCTTCCCTTAAACGTTCGGGATTCTTGCATTCCAGACCAAACTGAGCCAACTTTTCTTTGACACACGACGCAGACTGTACATCTTCATTGACGTATACGTCATCAATGTAAGCTGACGTTGAGTCCCTCATGGGCTTTTCTTGGGACAATACTGTGTTGACAATAGTCTTCATGATCTGTGGTGCCACATTTAGGCCGAAGCCAAGGCGTATAAGGCAGTACCTCTGCCCCTGGAACCAAACTGTCTGGAACGGCCACAACGTCTCATCAACTCGCACCTGTAAATAGGCTTTTCGTAAATCCAATATTGAGACATTAGTGCCTTTCTGACGCCATTCCCTCAACTTACTGGCGCATACGTCAGCATGGGCAGTGTAGGCTTCAATATGCTTGTTAAGCTCCCTATAGTCCAGCACGGGCCGTACTTTCGACTTGTTATGCTGGACTACTGCCATCAAGGGTATTAGACCCTTCGGAGGCCCAAGCTTGTCCTCAGGGTAGGGGATTAACCAGCCATCTTGGATCCACGCCTTTAGTTCCCTTTCGTATTCTGCTCGGGCCTCACTGGATATAGGGTACTCTGCAACCCCATTCTTGAGTTTAGTCGGTGCCATTCCCTCGGTCCTCTTCCAAGATGCAATCCAGGCCCTCTTGCGCGAGTCGTAGTCCACTGTAAAATCCGGCCGATCGATATGGAGCGCTGCACACACTGGGGCCTCTAAGAATCGCACCTTTCCATCCCGATGAATTGCGACTCCCCCTAGCGCCTTGATGGCATTGTATCCGAGCAACAGGTCAAACCCCAGGAGATTTCCTTGGGTCACGAGCACATTGATCTTAGTGGCTGCACCGGTGTCCGTGTAGATCTTGACAGTTCCAGCTCCACAGCATGTCTGGGTCTCGCCTCCTATCGTGGTGACTTTGATCTTCCTCTTAGTCCAACTTGGACACAGCCTGGTGCTCACTATAGTATGCGAACAGCCTGAGTCGAGAAGTGCTGAGCAGGGTATCCTGTTTACGTAGACGGTTATTACTGGTTGCGCCTTGTTCAAATTTTGCTCGGGGAGCAGGGCGGCGCTGACATCCTCTCCCCTGATACGTTTCCCGCACAGTTTTGGGCTAGATACCCCAAACCGCCACACTTAAAACAGCGCACACGGCCCCTGTTGGTGCAATTCCTTGCAAAATGTCTGCGTCGGCCGCAGCGAAAACATTTCCCATTGCTTGCAGGGTTCTGATTCGGAATCTCCCGAGCGTCAATCTGGCCTGTCTGTGTCGCCATCACAACTGGTTCCCCCAGGTCCTCCTCATCTTTGATGATGGCTCGAGCACGTTCCATCAAGTGTTCCATGGTCGTTGTTGAAACGCTGGTTGAGGCTCTCAGTAGCTGCTTCACCCGAGTGGGAAGGCCCGCCACAAACGCATACGCAAGCGTCCGCTCCGACACCCCTCCACCGAACAGAACTGCGAGTTTCTTTAACTCAGCGAAGAAAACGTCCACGCTTTCCTCCGGTAGAAGTTTTCGGGAAGCAAATTTTTCATAGGCCGTACAAGGATCCATGGCAAATGCCTTGTACAGCGCAGCTTTAATTGCAGTGACATCTCCCTTTTCGGCAGCACTGAGTTGCTGATATACACTCAAGGCACCCCCAGCCAATCTCAGGGGAATTACAGTGTGTACCCTTTTCACCTCACAAAGGTCGCACGTCAGCTCGACCCTTTCAACCCAGTCGACGATGGACGTGGTCCCGTCAAACTCGGGTATGAGCTTTAAGTCAAATTTCGACTCGGTCATAGTCCTAGAGGCCAAATGGCCGAAATAGCTTGTAAGAAAAAAAATGT
The DNA here is from genome assembly GCF_053919585.1 of Euprymna scolopes. Classification (NCBI taxonomy): domain Eukaryota; kingdom Metazoa; phylum Mollusca; class Cephalopoda; order Sepiida; family Sepiolidae; genus Euprymna; species Euprymna scolopes. The sequence goes on along the minus strand of NC_136499.1, from coordinate 79,398,819 downwards.
AAGGAAAAATTCAAGATGGCGCCGACTCTCTCTTTAACACGGTAAGATATCCTCAACACGGCACAAGAAGCAACAGCCACACGATTCCCCAGCCAACTCAATCGTCACTCCCCCACGTCTTTCCCCTCACCCGCTTTTATCGTCGTTCTAGGCCGGCTAAATTTGCATAATCCGAGAATTCGTGTGACTTTGCGAGACATCATACTTTACAAAAGACGGCGGTCGCCATCTTGGTCCCTCTTTTCTATTTTGGTCGGTAACGCTGAGCTGGTCTCGAGGTAAGTCTTTTTCCCCTCATCCGTCTCTCCCACGTACCCACACAACACGCAAACACGCGGGCGCTTATCTCCTGGATGCACGTTACAGTCACCGGGAATGTGAGATCTCCCTAAAATTCCACTTTATCGTATGTTACAGCTCAAGCTAATTTGTTCGTCTTCTACATGGTTGGTTTTCTTAGCCTTTTCCACATCTTAAGGTTAATTATGAACAGGTCTGATCCGGAATCTAATTGTAGATGCAGAGTTTTATTTGCGATGTTAACTTTAACATATTTGCACAGGTTCTTATCTGAATCCAAGTCGAATCTAGTCTGTTGGATGCTGTTCTTGACCTTGTTCTTCCTGCATTGGGTCGCTTTGTGGCCCTTCCTTCCACATTCATTGCAGTACTTATCTTTGTAAAAACATTGACTCGACCAATTTTTCCCGCTGCAGTAGCCTGAGTTTTATTACTTCCAGCTTTGCTTTTTCAGGATGAGTATTTTTCTGGTCTGAATGTTACGCGTGACTCCTCGACGTGTCTTGAGTTGTTCCTTACACAGACTACCCGTTGACAATCCTCGGCCAACTTCTGGAGGGTGAGGCCCTGTTTGCTCTCAAGTCTAGAGAGAACACATTGTCTTATCTCAGCGTTTTTGGATGAGACTAGACCCTGCGCAAATATTAACCACTTGAAGTCATCTGCCGATAAGTCAGATAGACGGAAATCATCGTTTATTTACTACGGACGCAAAGGTTATGTAATCGTCGTCGTCACTTTTTTGCAGGTTCAAGCACTTCCATCTTGTATGAAAGAGCGTAGAATTCGAGCTGAAGAGTTCAGATAAAAGTTTGACTGCTTCCAAAAATTCCAATTCACTCGTCTTCCTGGGGAGAATATAATCCACAAACTTGCTATGTTCTGTGGTCCCTAATTTCCTCAAAAGTAGGCGAACTTTTTTGTGTTGCTCCACTCTTGACAATCCACGGTGAATAGGTCCTCATATCTCTGACAGAAAGCGCCAAACGTCCCATCCAACTCCAGTTGGTAGTTGAACGTTCCTATAGCGTTCCATATTGTACTTTGGGAAAAAGCAAAACTTGTCTCTGTGTTCCGTTCTATCGAATATTTTTAATAATAGCTCTTCTTGTTTCTGTTGTTGAAGTAACATTCTCCCCTCTAACGCTTGTTGCCTTTCTTGAAATTGTAACTGGAGCTGTTTATCACGTTCTTTTATATTTTCCTCGGCTTTCTGCTGCTGGTCCATCTGAGCCTTTATTAGCTGTATTAATACTTCTTTAACGTTCTCCATCATTTAATGGTTTTTTCAAACGCATGAAAAAAAAAATTTCCGTTTTTGACTGGAGAAGAGAGATAAAATAATAAAAACAAACAGAAAATGTTCTTTTTTTGAGTGTGTGCATATGAAAAGCAATTTATCCGTTGCTTCTTGGTAAAAACCTTAGAGATAACCCAATATGAGGGTGGACAAAAAAATTTTTTTACTTGGGAAACAAAACAAGAAAAAATGTACTGTGGTACACTACAGTTGCAAAAGAATAAAAATAATTGTGGAATTATCTGGAAGTTAACCAAAATGGTTGTTTTTTTTGTTTTTCTTTTCTTATGTGTGTGTGTTGGGGGGGGGGGTCCCCCAAGCGGCAGAAAAAAGTTTTTCACTTTAGGACCGACAGTTAAAAATAGAATATTACATAAAATTCCACTCAATGAAAAAATAGTATCTTTCTTTTAGTTCAAATAAAACGAAAAGGAAAAAAAGAAACATGTCTCTTTCGTTAAAATATTGCATAAATTAGCAGCAAAAACAAAGTAAAAAAAGCTTTACACTTCATTTGAAAAAATGTTCAAATTTGCATACGCCATACAGTCGACATTTTATGATAGAATTGTTTTCGCGGTAAAAATTGGATCAACATTTTTCTCTTTTTTTTCTTTCTTCTTTAAATAGGCAACCAACTTAATTTTTAAACATTACAAAAATGCGTTTAAAACAGTCCTTTTCAATTTAAATATAGAGACAAAAAGGTTAACTTACAATTTAGTTGACAACTGCCATGTGTTCGTTTTCTTTCTTTTTTTTTTTTTTTTTTCGACCGTAATTGCTGGCAATTGTAAATCCGTCGTTCCTTTGAAGTTAATTAGAAGTTTGTTTTTCTTTTTCGTGTGTGAGTCGAATCCTCGGTGCCAGTTGTTATGAGGTTAAATGGTAATAAGAGCGAAAGGAACATGTATTCACAAATATTATATTATATATTTGCACAAGACCTGCTTGGTACTCGATACAGGAAGTGACGTCACCAGCGGAAGTGACGTCATTAGATAGTCCATTAATCCCATGGAGGAGCGTCTATATATATATATATATATATATATATATATATATATAAAATTTAATTGAGGAATTTTTGAAAACTTTGAAGTATCGAATATAATGATAAAATCATTTTTGTTTATTGCTTTTATTTTTGTTTTGTAAGTCCTATATTTCGCTAATACATAGCCTCATCAGGGTCGAAAGTCCGGTTCGTGAATTTCTTTTTCTTTTTCTTCATTTTGGTGTTATGGCGAAGAGACGAGAATTTACGTGTTAGTCCGGTGTTGCCATAGAAGAGACAACATGAGTTGACCAGTTGTGTATAAATTCCAAGAATGATAGGAGTCTTCTATCATGTCTAAAACTAACACAATGTTCAGCGTGCGAGATTTTAGATGCGCCGCTGTACAACTCATGCTCTCTACTGATCCAAGTTATTACAATAGGACCATTGCCGGCACTATCAAAATACAAATCTAGATAGTTCAACACTTAAAGGCACAGCTCAATGAAGTTTCCACAGTTTTACTCCTTGGTGTGGTTTCAAGTGAGGGCAACATCATGTCACCTCACATCTTTGAAGTTGACATGAAAGTGTACCTTAAGAGTATGGTGATCCCCTAGTGCAATCAGACAGAAGGACAGCATCGGCCCACAAGTCCAAAGAGATCCAAGCTTGACTTCAGAAGGAATGCTACAACTGTGTACTCTTCTCTTACTGGCTCTCTCCTCCTCTGACCTGAACTCGCTGAACTACTTTGTTTGGTCGTATGTCAAGAACATGACCTCCGACAGCAATCTGATCGCTGCCATCTGCGAGTATTTGCTGAGCTGCTTAGGGAAAAGACATGCATCACTTCTGGACTTGAGGTGGTGATTGAAGCTGAAGGCCGATACATTAAATAGATGTCAGCTCTACTGCATAATCATATTACCGGAATTGATTTTTTCAATAAAAGTTTTAAAATAAAGTTGTAGTGTTGTTTTCTTTAGGGTAACAATTTTATTGTTCCTCCCTCTATATACTTTTTATTTGTTTTACATAAGCATTAATATATCGCTACACATTCATGAACATGTTTCGGTCAGCCAGTTACTAGTAACTAGAGACCACTTCAGACGATATTGCTTATACGAAAGTCCGTAATGAAAATTATTCAGGAATTTACAAGCACAAAAAAAATCCATCAGGAGATCACATCACGTGTCATTCAGAATATATAAAAAAAAGATAACGGCCTTTATATATGTGCAGAAGATGAACAAAAAGGTAACGGGCAGTAAAGTGTGTATCGAAATAGGGAAAAGTAACATAGATGGAAAAACAATGAGAAAAAAGAAAGGAAGGAAAGAAAAAAGAAAAAGAGAAAGAAAACGGAAAGAGTACACATAATAATAATAATAATAATAATAATAATAATAATAATAATAATAATAATAAATAAAGATATACGTAATTATGATATTATTATTATTATTATTATTATTATTGTGATAATAATAATAATAATAATAATAATAATGATAATAATAATAAAGATATACATAATATACAACAATAATAATAATAATAATAATAATAATAATAATAATAATAATAATAATACCAATAAAGATATACATAATATACAATAATAATAATAATAATAATAATAATAATAATAAATAAAGAGATACATAATATACAATTATAATAATAATAATAATAATAATAATAATAATAATAATAATAATAATGGTGATGATACATGAAGAGCGAATGGCAAATAATTGTTAAAATGATATTTTTTTATATATATTCAAAACTAATTTGTATTTACAATTGAAATGTTTATTTTTTAATCTCCCCGCTCCCCACTCAAAAAAACTCAAAGGTGGCAGCTTTGGATATGGTAACGTAAATATACCAATTTTATAGCTTAAATATGCTTATTTTAAAACGGAAAATATTAAAAAAAACAACAAAAAAAAAACGAAAAGGATCAGACTCTAGACAAATTACCTGCCCCTGAACAGCCTGATAAGAAACTTGGATATACATGAAGTGCGAATGGTAAATAATTGTTAAAAGGATATATATATATATATATATATATATATATATATATATATATATATATATATATATATATATATATATATATATATATATATATATTTATATATATATACTCCTATAAAAAAATTTTTGTGTGTATTGATATTCACATTAAAAACCCTCTTTATATTTATTTAATGTATTTATTTGGTTCCCCACCAAAGCAAATTAGGCACAAGGCCGTTTTTAATGTGGGGTTAAAGCCAGCTCCCCTAAAAGTAGACAAAAAGGGGGCACTCTGGTTACCAAAAATAATAATTGTCCCAGTATAGAGGGTTTCCCCTCCATTGACTGGTACAAATTATCTGCAGAACAGATACTGCACTTTGATCCCGGCCCGAAGGCCAAGAACACCAGAAAAAAGGCAAGGTATTTATTTGCTCCCCACCGAGCAAATTAGGCACAAGGCCGATTTTTAATGTGAGGAGTGAAGGGGAAATGGGGACCAACTCCATGAGGAGTAGGGGAGCTGGATAGAGACAATTGGTATGAAGGGTCTCCCCTACATTGACCAAGGTCTTATATGTGGGGTTGCCCCCACATATGGTCTTTGCTTGCAGTATCTGCCGGAACAGATACTGATCCTGGCCCGAAGGCCAGGAACAATAGAAAAAAGGCAAGCGTCTTTTCTATTTATCTAATGTATTTATTTGCTTCCCCACCAAAGCAAATTAGGCACAAGGCCGTTTTTAATGTGGGGTAAAAACCTGCTCCCCTAAAAGTAGGCAAAAAGGGGGCACTCTGGTTACCAAAAATAATAATTGTCCCAGTATAGATGGTTTCCCCTCCATTGACTGGTACAAATTATCTTACGTGCAGCATTGCAGAACAGTTACTACACTTTGATCCCGGCCCGAAGGCCAAGGTATTTATTTGCTCCCCCACCGAGCAAATTAGGCACAAGGCCGATTTTTAAAGTGAGGAGTTATGGGGATATGGGGATCAACTCCCCGGGAAGTAGGGGAGCTGGATAGTGACAATTGGTATGAAGGGTTGCCCCTACATTCACCAAGGTCTTATATGTGGGGTTTCCCCCACATATGATCTTTGCTTGCAGTATCTGCCGGAACAGAGACTACACTTTGATCCCAGCCCGAAGGCCAAGAACAACAGAAAAAAGGCAAGGTATTTATTTGCTACCCCACCGAGCAAATTAGGCACAAGGCCGATTTTTATGTGAGGAGTGAAGGGGGAAACGACAGGATCACAATAAAAATGCTGAATGGCTGAAACATATGAAAGAAGAGTTACAACAAATCAAAGAAGGAAGAGTGAATGAAATCAGCAAGGAAACCCAAAAGAAAACCATAGGAAAAATGGCAAACTTGAGAGCACCAGGGCATAACAGGATACATGCATACTAGTTAAAAAAATCACAACATTACACGAAAGGCTTAAAATCTGAGAAGATATATACAGGAAGCAAACATGCCAGATTGGATTGCAAAAGATAAAACCACACTGATACAGAAGGACACAGCGAAAGAAACAGCCCCAGCAACTGTAGGCCCCATGCTTATCCACTATGTAGAAAATACTAACCGCACAACTGAGGGAACAAATCTACCACTCCATGAATAATCGGGGACTTTTCCTCAAGGAACAGAAAGGGTGCTAAAAAGGAAAAAGAGGAACAAATGATCTTCTATATATATATCAAAAGATCCTGAAGGAGATAAAAAGAAGGAGAAAGAATTTAGCCATGGCATGGATCGACTACAAAAAGCATACGAGAGGATCCTCCAAACATAGATACACTGCTGATAAAAAATTTAAGACCACTTAAAAATCGTTGAAAAGAAATCCGTTTTTAAGGATAGATTTTAAACTCTTCCGCCCTTAGGTTACTAATACTACAATCTAAAAGGTTATGCACACAGAAACGTACATTCCAAAAATTTTATTTAAAAATTTGCATTTATATCAAATTAGGCTCTTTACATATAATCAAAATCATAAGACCAAGGATATAAATTGTTAGATTTATGGTAAATGTAATGTTTTTAGTTCAGTTAGAGATTAGCAATCACCATGTAAAGGTATTACTATGCCTAAAGCAAGAAAACTAACCGAAGTTGAGCGCTCTCGAATTCTAGGATTCCATAAGCAAGGTTTGTCACAGCGAGCGATAGCAGCTAAGGTAAATCACAGTAAAACTGTTATTTGCAACTTTCTAAAGAACATTGAAAATTATGAAAAAGCAAAATCCTTTGGTAGGCCACCCCCACCCAAAATTTCTCCTGCATTGAGTAGGAGACTCAGATGGGTTGTTATGAATGACAGAGGACTTTCTTCTAGTCAAATTAAGGCGGTTACAGATGCTGATTGCAATCCAATAACCATCAGACGACACTTTCAACAAAAAGGCATGGTAAATAAAAAGTGTAAACAAATTGCTTCCACGCCACAAAGTGGACCGCTTAAGATATAGTCGTGAATACCAGACCTGGGACGTTGAGAAGTGGAAGGAAGCCCTGTTTTCTGATGATAAAAAATTCAATTTAGATGGTCCTGATTGCTTCCAGAGATATTGGCATAACAAAAACATGCCCCTTGAAATTTTTTCCACACATCATAGTCGTGAAGGGTCTGTAATTGAATGGGGTGCCTTTTCTTACAGAAGAACAATGGAGCTCCAGGTGGTGCAGGGTCGTCAGACAGCAGCTGGTTATGTTAGCATGCTACAAAAAGCATCTTTGATGATGGAGGGTCATCGTTTGTCTAGGGATGGATGGTTATTCCAACAGGATAATGCTGCAATCCACACTGCAAGATGGACCTTGAGCTTTCTACAAGAAAATGGAGTCCATCTCTTGGGACATCCTGCATGCTGACCGAACTTGAACCCATATTTGGGGATGGATGACAAGAGAGGTCTATCGAAATGGTCAGCAATATTCAACAAAAAATGAACTTCATGAAGCCATCTTCAGAAACTTGAACAGTATCCCCCGCACCTTAATGGAAACCTTTAATACTAGCATGCCCCAAAGAATTTTTGAAATTATCAAAAGCAGTGGAGGAAGAACTCATTATTAAGTTTGATTGTTGAATGTTTTCATACACTTTTCATACACTTTTTGTACAATTTAATAGAATTTTTGTGTCAGGTCTTATAATTTTGATCATGTGTAAAAAGCCTAATGTAAATTTTAAAAATTAATATTTGGAATGTAGCTTTTTGTTTCCATAACCTTTTAGATTGTAGTATTGGTAACTTTAAGTTGGAAGAGTTTAAAATCTATCCTTTGAAAAAGGTTAGGTTTTTTTTTAAAGATTTTTAAGTGGTCTTAAAATTTGGATCAGCAGTGTAATAGAATTCTTAAAAATGTATAAAATATCAAGCAGGATCTCAACGTGATTGAAAATGCAATGAGAACATGGAAACTGGAACTGGCAGCTGATTAACAATATATAACATAAATTAAAATACAAAAAGGCATCTTCCAAGGAGACTCACTATCACCATTACTGTTCATCATAGACATGATGCCCCTGAACAATATACTGAGAAAATACCGAGCCGGATACAAGTTCTCTGATACAGAGGAAAAAATGAACCACCTAATGTGCATGGACGATCTGAAACTTTTTGCAAGGACCGCAAAGGAACTAGACACATTAGTAAACACTACCAGGATTTTCAGCCAAGATATCCAAATGGAGTTTGGAATGCAAAAGTGTGAGAAAGGAAAAACTGGACACGACAGAATGCAGGGAACTACCCAACCAAACGAATTCTTCTGCTGATAGATTTGGGGATTTATGTGATGATCAATTTTGGGTGGTTTGAGAGCCGGTGAACATAGGGCTCATATATTCTTTTATATGAGGTCATATGGTCCTTTGCTAAAGTTCAGAGTTAAATAAAAAAAAAAGTTAATTATTTTAATATTTGAGGTTATATCTACCTTAAGATTAATTCTTTTTATTTCTTTCATAATTTTTAAAATCATATCGCATTTAAAGCTATACAAGAAGTCTATAATTCCTACACAGACCGAGAGTTTCTACCTCTATATCTTTAGTGAGGTTGTATACTATATATAATCCAACTAAATCAGCTATGTCTGCTGAATCGAGAGAGCCCAGCTTAATTTTTCTTAACCCATTATTCATTTCTAAGAACATTTTTTCTTCATTTTCTAATATGTATTTCATCATTATATATATATATATATATATATATATATATATATATGTATATATATATAGACTTGCATGTAATATACTGAGTTCGTGTAATTCAGTAAATTTTCATATACCAATGAATTTTAAGCCCAAAAAGAGTTGACTTAAGGAGTAAGCTACAAAGTTATCATACTTCATAATTGAGCATTAATATACTGTGAAAGCAAAATCAAGACTTCAAAAAAGGTGTTGATGGCAACAAAAAGTGTATTTAGAATGACAATGAATTTTAAACATTAAATAATAATAAATAGATTAGAATACCTTACTCTAAATGTTGTACAAGGATTTATATATATAATACAGCCTTTTTATTTATTCTCATATTCAATTAAACTTTAAACCTAAAATGGTCTTCAATCTAAGTACTAAAATAACAATAATCTGTAAAAATTATTTGCCACTAATACGAAACTAAAATTAACCGTAACGTTATTGCAAGGTTGTTACGGCCATACTATAAATATAGAAATAAAAATTTAAAAATTATTTTTATAAAAAAATAAATTATTGGGAAATAAAGAAACAGCGAGATCTAATTTAGGAACTCAACGAATGGGATATATAAAAAAATTTGTTAAATGGCTTAGGGGTTTCTGTGAAAACTTCTAATGACTCTGTTCTTAAATAAGGATACGAAAATTAGGCGATTTATTAATATTTAAATGGGCTTTTCCATAGCTACTGCAAAGGTAAATGTTTCTCACATGCTTTTCCCGTTAAGGGATTTTTTCCTTTTTCTTCTTTTTTCTTTCTATTCAAAAATGCTCTATTGGCAAAAGTGTTTTTATTCATAAAGTCCGAAGAAATGCTGGTTTTTGAAAATTTTCAAACGATATAATGTTTGAAATTGTCGACTGGACATGGAAACAATTGTAACGTAAAACGAAATACACTTTTTGTTGCCATCAACACCTTTTTTGAAGTCTTAATTTTGCTTTCACAGTATATATATATATATATATATATATATATATATATATATATATATATATGGGGGGCATGATTTGTTTATATGAATAAAATCTTTATTATAAATAATATATATTAGTTACGGTACGATTCCAAAATTTTCCCCCATTCTGATACAATTATCAATACCGATTTTTAAAATATTTCTAAATATTTAATTTGATCTATTGCATTTTCATTTTCAACTGACTGTAAAACACTCATCTAATGTCCACATATAATTTTGCAGGCATAAAATATACACTTAGGAGGGATGGAGTGTATATTACTACTGTCATAATAATATTTAGATAGCCTAAGTACTAAAGTCCCATAACCTGGTGACGTCATGGAATCTGGTCCTATGAATCTGGTCACGTGTCCCATGAAACAACCAGAAGTAGATCATGTCTAATAACAAAACTGTTTTCGGGGATTTTGCAGAGAAGCCAACAAATGAAAAAAACAGGTCAATAATTCAAAACTATAACAAATGAATTTTATCAAAAACAAGATATGTTGCTCTCCTACCCACCTGGATAAGTTTTGTATGTTTTAACGGAATCTAAAGCTCTTATTCGATTCGAAAAAGAACGTGCTAAAGTAAACAGATGAATCAAAACAAAAATGTGGTGTCTTCGAGGCGTTAAAATGGTTCAAAATACGAAAAAATAAAGAAAATTCTGATAGAAATCTGGCCAATTGAAGCATGGGAGTTATGTTGATGAATGAATATTTCCTTAAACAAAATAAGTTGAAATTCGTTCTTGTTTTTGGTCAATATTGTTACTGGATATGTTCTTATTTCATATAAATAGAAATATGAAGTAAGAATATTGATTTATTATCGAAAATATACATTTTTAGACACTTACAATGAAGTGATACACTTAAAATTATCAGAAAATAGAAAAATTAGCATAATTTAAAAAATATTTATTCAATTTCCATAAGAATTAGGGAAATAAGAATGTGCCTTATTTCCCTAATTTTTTTAAACATCTTTTTGAATAGCCTCTTGTCAACTGATGATGTAAATCGGCGGATTTGAGATAATGTAATGCTATAGAGAACTTCCATAATCTTCCTCCAAAGTTCATCCTTCGACGAAAATTGAACATCTCCTTCATAAACTTTCATCCTTATTATTGACCACAGCTGCTCAACTGGGTTTATATCTGGAGAACAAGGTGACCATGCCATAAAACATTTTCCATTAATGCCTAATGACTTAAGGTAGGATGCTGTAGCCTTGGCTGAGTGGGATGGCGCATTGTCGTGCATAAAAATCAATTTTCAGTGACGCACCAATGAAAGGTCATCAAGTTATGGTGACAAATGCTCATTTAAAAATAAAATATAAGACTGACTTATCAGTTTGACACCTTCTGCAACTCGAAATGGTCCAATAAGTTAATTGCAGATTATTCCAGCCCAGAACATGACACCTCCACCTTCCTGTTGATGAGGGAATCGATGAGATGTAGGGAATCCAAGAGGACTCAAAACTTTGGCCTACCCATCGGGTCCATCAAGGGTTGCTCTGGCCTCATCGGTGAAAAGAACATTTTCAAAGCTGGTTTTCATGTATTTCTAAGCCCAATGTTTTCCCTTATGAGTTTAGTTTAAAACAGGTCTTGCTATGGGCTTAATGCTTCTTGCAATTTTATTTAAGACATTGCAGCATGTCTCTTTAGACAAGGAAGGTATTCCAGCCTTGTCAAATATAGCAACACAGTTGCTGCCCGGCTGCTTGATAAGTTGACGGCAAATTTTTCTAATATCACAAGCAAAAACTGACTTTCTTGTGTTTTTGTCCTTCCTTGGTTTGATGTTTGGATTTTCAACGAATGAAGATAACGTTCTTCGATCTAGTCCAAGCTCCTTGGCTAGATCTATAAGAGATAAACTTTTTGCAAGACCTGCAACAACACGTTCCTTTTCACCAGCTGTCAATAAACCCTTTCTAGATATTTTGGGAAACCTGCAATAAAGTGATACACACTAAAATCATCAGAAAATAAAAAATAACATAATTTTCAAAATATTTGTTCAAATTCCACAAAAATCAAGGAAATAAGGCACCTTGTTATGTTCTTCCAGTGTTATACCAAATTTCACTTCTCTGTGTTTTATAGTAATTTAAAAAAAAGTATGCAATAAAGCGATACGCAGGGTTTAAATATTTAAATATATTTGCTGTTGTTTTAAAATAAATTAAATCAATTTTTCTAGCGAAGTGTTTGTTCTAAATGTAGCAAAATGTGTAAGGAAAGTCCTTTAAAAACAATTACTGCGCCCTCTGTAGATGTATAAGGAAAAATTCAAGATGGCGCCCGACTCTCTCTTTAACACGGTAAGCTCAGGAAAAGATGTTATAAATGTTGCAGCAATTCAATAACCAGTATACACCGGTTCTGCACGGAATCCAACTAGCAAGGTGCCTAGACGGACGCGAACGGTTACTCAGACCGGACCCAACAACGGTAAGATATCCTCACATGGCATGAGAAGCAACAGCAACACGATTCCCCGACCAACTCAATCGTCGCTCTCCCAACGTCTTTTTCATCACCCGCTTTTATGGTCGTTGTAGGCCGGCTAAATTTGCATATTGCGAGAATTCGTGTGACTTTGCGAGATATTATCCTTTACAAAAGACGGCGGCCGGCATCTTGATCTTTCTTTATCTATTTTCGGTCGGTGACGCCGAGCCGGTCTCAAGGTAAGTCTTTCCTTTTCGTCCGTCTCTCTTTCGCACCCACACAACACACAAACACGTGGGCGCTTATCTCCTGGATGCACATTACACTCCTCCCTGATCTGATGATCACATAGAGAGCACTGGGGGGGGGCCTTTTAGTGCGTGTGCTTCTGCGAAAAGGTACATTCACTGTTTCAGATTCGGGCTCTTGATCTGGTTCCGCCTCATCAGATGAAGTATCGCTATCAGTCTCTGGAGGAGGCTCACTAAATCCGTGCATCGGCAGCTCATCGCTAGACGCTTCACTGCTTTCTTCTGTAGTTGTGTGACGCACCTCGGTAGCTGGGCGAAGATCTCGCACATGTCGTGGGGTTCCATCGACCAAAACAGACTGCTGGCTAATCACTCCAGATATTTGTCCTCGCTTAAACTTGTCGGTGCACCGATTTCCTGGGGGCCACACCCACACTGGATCTCCCACTTCATATCTGTTATATGTTCCCTTGTCGGCTGGCTGCGTAGTGTTGATTCCCTTCACTTCGACTCGGTATGTGTAAATAGCATTCGCAGGTGCGGTTGAAGGGGACGTCCCGTCCTTTGGCGTAATGTTATACCAATATGTGACTTCCGTAATAGTACATCGCTTCCTGGCAGCAATTCTCTTGATGCTGCGATGGCTTCTTTCAGCAATGCCATTTCCTGACGGCACATGCGCACATCGCAACCGTAGTCGGACGCCCCACTCATCTAACAACTGCCGGACTTGCTGGCTACAAAACGCTGCATCATTGTTAGTCAGGAGCTCTTCCGGCCCACCTTGCTCAAAAAAAATGGATGATAGGTGGCAAACAACATTTGCTGAATCCTGTTTGGTCATCTGCCGCCACACTGCCAATCTTGTAGGCCCGCAATCAATGAGAGTTAGAAAGGGCTTGCCACTGTAACGGGTAATATCCATGGCCAGCCGCTGCCACACACTCTCAACTTCCAATCGACCCTTCTGCCATCGCTCTGGTGCAGGATCAATAGACTGGCAAGCCTCACAATTTCTGATGATCTGTCTGACATCCATCTTAGTCACTGCTCGGTATACGCGCCTCACAAAATGAAGGGTCTTCTTGATACCCGGATGTCCGCTCTTTGCATGAATTTTTTGTATTTGACATGGGTCTATTGCAACTGTACAAGATCGAGCAGTAATCTCCATTCCCATCTTCGCGGCTTCATACAATTTGTGAGGTACTCGGGTCAGTTGGTCAGCACGATTACAATGTGATGGCACCAGAGTGACGCTCAGTGATAGCCCATACTCAGATACCAGGATTTTTAGCGTGTCTAGCCTTCTCCGTATTAACATTTCGCTTGCTGCCTTGGTACGGATTCGTGTCCGTCCTGAAAGTGTGTCAGACACCCAGTGGTAGACACAGAGAGAATCTGTGTACAAGGTCAACTTCTTAGACTGCCACTGCAGGGCCAGATTTACCCCCTTTAAGACAGCGTCCAGCTCTGCCAGGTTGATATGCTGAGAATCTGTTACGGGCCGCAGCCAACACGCATCCTCGAACACGTTTCCTCCTTGCTCCAACGATACTCCCAACGCCAAAGAACTGGCATCAACCCACACACCTACGTTGTCTCCGTTAACACACCACCGCCCACAGGCAGGGTCCTTCTTGTTCACTCTCTCCAGTGTCTCTTTAATCATCAGAGTTAGTAGGACATCATCGGATATGTCATCCCAACCCGTGGTTGTTAAATTTGCTCTGCGTTTAATTACACCAACAGCTGCGCAGAGCCAGCCACAGACCGGTAAGTGACCAACAAGTTTTCCACACCAAGAAAAAACGGTCCGCCTTGTAACGATGTTGGGGATGCTTGGAATTTCACTGCCACTCCTCCATTGTAGGGTGCCATCTTCTTCATAAACATCCAATCCCAATACACGTGCTCCTTCCCTTAAACGTTCGGGATTCTTGCATTCCAGACCAAACTGAGCCAACTTTTCTTTGACACATGACGCAGACTGTACATCTTCATTGATGTATACGTCATCAATGTAAGCTGACGTTGAGTCCCTCATGGGCTTTCTGGGGACAATACTGTGTTGACAATAGCCTTCATGATCTGTGGTGCCACATTTAGGCCAAAGCCGAGGCGTGTAAGGCAGTACCTTTGCCCCTGGAACCAAACTGTCTGGAACGGCCACAAACGTCTCATCAACTCGCACCTGTAAATAGGCTTTTCGCAAATCCAATATCGAGACATTAGTGCCTTTCTGATGCCATTCCCTCAACTTGCTGGCGCATATGTCAGCATAGGCAGTGTAGGCTTCAATATGCTTGTTAAGCTCCCTATAGTCCAGCACGGGCCGTACTTTCGACTTGTTATGCTGGACTACTGCCATCAAGAGTATTAGACCCTTGGGAGGCCCAAGCTTGTCATCAGGGTAGGGGATTAACCAGCCATCTTGGATCCACGCCTTTAGTTCCCTTTCATATTCTGCTCGGGCCTTACTGGGTATAGGGTACTCTGCAACCCCATTCTTGAGTTTAGTCGGTGCCATTCCCTCAGTCCACTTCCAAGATGCAATCCAGGCCCTCTTGCGAGAGTCGTAGTCCACTGCAAAATCCGGCCGATCGATGTGGAGCGCTGCACACACTGGGGCCTCCAAGAATCGCACCTTTCCATCCCGATGAATTGCGACTCCCCCCAGCACCTTGATGGCATCGTATCCGAGCAACAGGTCAGACCCCAGGAGATTTCCTTGGGTCACGAGCACATTGATCTTAGTGGCTGCACTGGTGTCCGTGTAAATCTCGACAGTTCCAGCTCCACAGCATGTCTGGGTCTCACCTCTTATCGTGGTGACTTTGATCTTTCTCTTAGTCCAACTTGGACACAGCCTGGTGCTCACTATAGTATGCGAACAGCCTGAGTCGAGAAGTGCTGAGCAGGGTATCCTGTTTACGTAGCCGGTCATCACTGGTTGCGCCTTGTTCAAATTTTGCTCGGGGAGCAGGGCGGCGCTGACGTCCTCTCCCCTGATATGTTTCCCGCACAGTTTTGGGCTAGATGCCCCAAACCGCCACAATTAAAACAGCGCACACGCCCCCTGTTGGTGCAATTCCTTGCAAAATGTCCGCGTCGGCCGCAGCGAAAACATTTCCCATTGCTTTCAGGGTTCTGATTCGGAATCTCCCCAGCGCCAATCTGGCCTGTCTGTGTCGCCATCACAACTGGTTCCCCCAGGTCCTCCTCATCTTTGATGATGGCTCGAGCATGTTCCATCAAGTGTTCCATGGTCATTGTTGAAACGCTGGTTGAGGCTCTCAGTAGCTGCTTCACCCGAGTGGGAAGGCCCGCCACAAACGCGTCCGCGAGTGTCCGCTCCGACACCCCTCCACCAAACAGGACTGCGAGTTTCTTTAACTCTGCGAAGAAAACGTCCACGCTTTCCTCCGGTAGAAGTTTTTGGGAAGCAAATTTTTCATAGGAAAAATTCAAGATGGCGCCCGACTCTCTCTTTAACACGGTAATCTCAGGAAAAGATGTTATAAATGTTGCAGCAATTCAATAACCAGTATACACCGGTTCTGCACGGAATCCAACTAGCAAGGTGCCTAGACGGACGCGAACGGTTACTCAGACCGGACCCAACAACGGTAAGATATCCCCACACGGCACGAGAAGCAACAGCAACACGATTCCCCGACCAACTCAATCGTCACTCTCCCAACGTCTTTTTCATCACCCGCTTTTATGGTCATTGTAGGCCAGCTAAATTTGCATATTGCGAGAATTCGTGTGACTTTGCGAGATATTATCCTTTACAAAAGACGGCGGCCGGCATCTTGATCTTTCTTTATCTATTTTCGGTCGGTGACGCCGAGCCGGTCTCGAGGTTAGTCTTTCCTTTTCGTCCGTCTCTCTTACGCACCCACACAACACGCAAACACGCGGGCGCTTATCTCCTGGATGCACATTACACTAAAAACACGTTATTGTATATTCTTTTTACTTATATCAATAAAAAGTAGTAAATTAAATTCCTAATATGGGATTAAATCAATTATTAACATATTGGTTTCTTTGAAAACAAATCAACCACTTCAATATTTTGGTAATAGATGAAAAACATCAATTACTTCGTTCCTTTTCGAAATTTTAAAAGAATTTGAAAGTCTTTAAACCGTCAAAGAGAAAGTCATTTCCACTGGCTTTACAATTCATCGAAAATCTTTATTTAAATAAAGTTTTGGAAGCTATTCATGTGCAATAATTTTAGAATTGCTGATTATTTTTAAAACATTTTATATTTTGATATTCACTTAATGTGTTTCTCACTAATCCTAAATCTGACTGGCAAGGTCATAAAACTATCTTTAAAAAGTCCCATTCCTGAAAAATACACAGAATTTATCTTGCACTGAAAATTAACATAATTTAGTTAACTGGTGTAAAATGCTAGAATGTTAAGAAAATGGGAGCTCAGTTTATGTTAAATTTATATTTGAAACTAGCCCCTCACTTTAAATTCATAAATAATTAAATTTGCCTAAAGATGTTATTCTATCTCAATCATAATATTTATAAGTTCTTATATAGTAAAATGATATATTTAATTTCTACAAAAATACATTAAAATATAAGTTTAAATATATAACAAAACTTAAAAATATGTTAGTATTTTCAATAAAACATATTATAAATGTCTTTAAAATAGTTTACAAAATACACTTACATTTGATTGTCAGAAAATTTTTTGTCTCTACTGTATTGCCAGTGGAAATATAACAACTAAATAATGCTTTTCAATAATTTTTGTTACTAGATTTGCTTGCCTTCTATCTCTATCTAACCTTTAATTCAGGAATTTTGTTTTGCAACCAGACATAGGAAATAAAAATCAAAGAATTGACACTAAATGTGTCCCCACAGAGAGATGTAAATATCTTTTAATTCATTCATAACTAATTCAACTCAAGACCACTCCTTTTTAACCACGTCTTATAAGATTTGCAAATCCTATTTGGGGGACTAAACAAAGTCTGTGGGACAACAGTCCGTAATATAATTTTTAAAAAGACAAAGGCTCATTCGTATAGTTTATTCTGAATTTTCAAGACCCACATATTTTTACCTTGACATCAAATGTAGAACCGATGTAAGTAAATGTTATCGATATGTGTATATCTGTCATTATTATAGTTGTTAGGATTATATTCAATGTTATTATGCATGTATAAATTAAGTCTTTATTATGCAGTTGTTACCTAAAGGGCATTTGCTTTTATCAATACAGTTACTTTTTCAAAAATTGTTATTGTTAGATATAATTATACACGGATTAAAACTTAGCATGCTTGAACAGCAATATTTTTCTTAATAAACGTATTATATTTATTCAGGAGTTCTATAATAATTTCCATATAAAATATTTTGATTGCAGAAATTCTCATCTGGACCAAACCACCTAAGGTTTGCAATAACAGATGCCACATACAAATTTATTATGTCTAAACTATTGCCCGCCGTCTTATGTAAGTTTATAGCACCATTTTATACCAATTTATTCGTTATAATAAAATCCTACATTAAATCCTAAGAGAAACATCAGCACATTACATCCTAAAAGAAACATCACAACGATCGCCTATATCTTTAGAGGAAGTAGGACACCGAAAACTGTGCTATTTCTTTTTTTGTTTTGTTTTTGTTTACGCTTTGTTTTATAACGGGCAGGTTCCTTCTTTATACGTTTTTCTTTATTTGCATTTGTTTCGATACACATTAACATCGCGAATATACTCCTTCCACCCAAAAAACAAAGAAAACAACCCTGAAACATAGCATTTCTATTTATGGTTACTATTTTTTACTTTGCGGTTTCTGCATTAGCAGTTTAAAATTCAGTTGACCCAATATCGTATGCATGTGTTTGATTATAGACAAATTAGAGACAAACTTTCCTTTAACATGGCGACTTTTTTCCTTTTGTTAATTAGTATTTTCACCTCGGGATCCTGACAGCGATTATCAAGGTTAAATATGGAGCAAATATTCTAAGACCCCACCATTCTCCACTCACAGGATAGGGTGTCTATCCCAAGAACCGTTCTTAATATGGGAGTGTTGCGGGTGACAGAGGAAGTTGGGGTGTCCATTCAGAAAGCTGTTCTTAACATGCAGAGGTTGGGGGTGTCTATTCCAAAGCAATTCTTTACATAAGAGGAGAGAGGCATGCTTCCACTGGGCAACGCCGGTTAATTGGTCCTGCTAGGTTTTGATATTTTTTCAATGATTTTCTTAGAATATCGATTTAGATATTTAAAAAAAATGGCCGAATAATGTAATACATTATCTAATTTTCGTTATATTTCTATTTGTTTTTCAGTTTATAGTATGTTTAAAGTTTCAATTGTCTTTAGTAGCTGAGCAGCAATTTTTAGGATGGAGAATCTGCATATGATGTTTGTTTATTTTTTTTTTATTAATGGTGTTGCAGTCTTCTACTGTTTTGTAGTCGGGGGAGGGTCATATCGGAGACCCATAATACAGAAGGTGATAATGAAATTCATATACTGTTTATATCACAACGACGACGACTGTGACGATTCGTGGGGATTTCATATTTTTACAAGAGCTGAGAGAGATGCGACATGAACAGTTCTTTTAGCATAGAGGAGATATACATAATTTATGATGGTGGGGACAGACAGCTAACACTTGAAGGGAGTTATACAAAGTTTATTTACAGTTGATAGATAAAACACATTTACCTTTCTGTTGTAATGATGACGACGAAAACAAGTTTACAAATATAAACGATGATTCTTTATTCTTCATCCGGATGATTGATGAATCAGGAACTCAAGCTCTTACGATTGCATGGTCTCATCTTTCCCCCTTCGCCTCCAAGGGGCGTCAGCTCCCAGTCTTATCGGCTCAACTCTGACAGTCCTTCTCTTCTCATTTTTTAAAAAATGCACGTATTTTTAAATTCCAGTACGCTTTTTCTTTATATCCTTCTTATCACTTGGCTAAGAAAGATCAGACACCATCATAAAAAACTTTTTAGTCAGCCCTTTTTTAACTGACTCCCTAATTATTTTTAGACCAGAATATCTATCCAATCTCCATGGAATATTTCTTTTGGGTGTAGGGTAATACCTCCTATGATCTATATCAGCTGTTTAATCCAGCCACCCGTATGCTGTAAACCGAGGTCTCATTTTACCTCTTACCAACTTGACGACTCTTCGTCCATTGTGTCCTGGCCCTTTCTTTTGTATGGTTGTTCTACTAATTAGAGCTTTGTCTCATTTTATATCTATTTCTTTTGGGACATACATCAAACCTCATTCACTTAAATCTTTGTGGTTGGCTTCTAATTATTAAGATATACCTTTTCATCATACTCATTCACTCGGATTTCCTCGCTTAGACTCTTAGAACTCGACAAAGACATCAGAAAACATCACCCTTAACTAAATAACCCCCATTCCTTACACCAAATTCCTACTTGCGCACTGAATTCTTAATTATGACGGTAACTTTTATGCGATTTTTCCTTTCTCTTCCAACAGAGCGTCCAAGATCCCAAAACAGGGATATCCCACATCCATCTCTAAAAAAAATATAGGGTATCTTGTTACATATTTTCTTTCTACATCTTTACGGCATATTTTTATTTTTCCCTCTTATTACGAGTGATTTGCCCTTTTACTAACTTCCGTTCGTCATCTATGTACCTGAAGACTTCTCTATCTTTCCAACGTCTACATTTTTAACTTATTGTGTCGAGATTTGCCATTCGACTCGAAGCCGTTATTTACAGCCTGCTTTCATTAAAGCATACGACATCGCAGATGTCCAACTGCTTGTTTCTACAGGTGATGTTTCTTAGCAAGTAACTTTCTTGCGAAAAAAAGTTATGGACAACAAAAAAAAAGCAAAAAGAAAAATTCTATCTTCTGGCTTATCACATCCGAGAACTTCTCAAAATACCCGTTTACGTAATTTTTCTTGTCGCCTCTCTAAAATTCAAAATTATTTCTAGGCCAACTATTCTCTAAATCATCATTTCGTTTTTTTCTTATAACCTGTTTTTTTTTCGTTTTAAAATATCTCTACCTAATTATTGCTTAAATTCCTGACAACAAATACAATTCATCATACATACATTTAAAAACATTTTTTCAACAATATTTGTTCAAACATACCGCCAATTTTCTCCAATTAAAATACATCATTAAAATAACAATTTTTAGATGCAAAGGAAAAGTAATTGTTTTCTTTCCAACAATGATTATATTAAAAGTGCTTTTTTTTTCAAACCCAGATATGCAGACAGCTTTAGACACAATAAAAATTTATAGTAATAATTCGTTTGTACATTATCATATTCGCTTAAAGTGCTGTCAATTTGATTGACGTTTTAACCAAAACAACCCTTACCCAACAATCACAATTATAAACAGAATGTTAATCCATTTTTATCAATGAATTTACCGAATGTACTCTTGAATTTAGTGTCTACTATTTTTCATCATTCTACGACTGCCTCTTTTTTTTCCTTTTTGCGGTATATCGTCTCTTTTAATACATTTTTTCATTTTGTGCATATGTATGTAATTTTCTTTTTTTCTTTCTTTTATTTTCTATACTGTTAACTCGTTTAGCATTATTTTTTTTACTTATTCCTATTCAATCATTTAATTTCAATTTGGACTTTTATTCTGTTGTTTTCTTTTTCTTTGCTGCATATCGTCTCTTTTTATAATCCATTTTTGTGTGTGTCTGTGTATGTAATTTTATTTTTTCTTTCTTTACATTTTTGTCTATACTGATAACTCATCTAGCATTTTTAAGGAGCCTTTTTTACGCAATGATTTTATTTATTTATTTATTTTTTGTTTACTTATTCCGTGGTAATTCGAAGGCTCGACACGTTTATACATTTATATAGAGAGGGGATATTTATATTGGGGGGGACATTTGTATTCTGGGAGAGACATTTATAACTGAGGTATGACATGTACAGTTCTTTTTTTCATCAGGGGGGGACAATCATTATTTATGATGGTGGGGACAGACAGCTAACACTTGAAGGGAGTTATACAAAGTTCATTTACAGATGATAGACAAAACACATTTATCTTTCTGTTGTAATGATGACGACGAAAACAAGTTTACAAGTATAAATGATGATTCTTTATTCTTCATCCGGATGATTGATGAATCAGGAACTCAAGCTCTTACGATTGCATGGTCTCATCTTTCCCTCTTCGCCTCCAAGGGGCGTCAGCTCCCAGTCTGATCGACTCGACTCTGACTGGTCGGTCTTTACTGCTCTCTCTGACATTGTCTTTTAACTGACTCGAATCCATCTCCATATATTAGAGATTAGAAATATTTATAAATCTAAGCATTTGAAAAGTCAACTAATCACTTTGTTGGAGGAAGACCAGAGTGGGTTATTAAATTTTATGCTTATTTATAGGAATCGCCCTGTCTAATATATATTTTACTAATCCTTCTTACATAAGAAATCGATGGGCACAGATTAATCTAATGCATGGGTTAGTGCCGAATTTATGTTTGTGATCTTTAAGGGTGAATTTTGTAGCTTAGTGTACTTATTAATTTTCAGTTTTGTTAATAATTTTCAGACGATTGGTTAATGCCATTTAAAATTTTAACATTTGCTTTAGGGCATATCAATTCATTTCTGATATTTAATGCTAAAGCTGAATACCTAGTGTGAAGGAGTCGTCGTAGATAGGGGTAGGACGTGATATATTGTCGATACTTTTACCAATAATTGAACACCATGTATTTGAACAAGCAGAGCTTATTCTCTCTAAAGCAACCAAACACTATTTTACATATTAGTGAACTAAAAAGCATCGCATAAAATTTTATTTTTTATTAGTTTAATCGTTGGTTTAGAAAATAGTTGCAAATTACATGGATTGCAAGATAACATTTCAAGCATATTTTGTTGAATATTATATTTCGAAAGACAAATTTTCCAATTTTCTATTATTTTTATAGTAGAAAACAAAAAAAAAAAATAGATGGTTTAGATAATAATAGACTTAAACTGCTGAAATTGATCTATTTCAGTTTTCCCATTTCAATTGATAAATGCCATTTGTACTCCATTTTAGGGCGTACCTGGCTCTTATATAGATAGATGATTGCATCAGTAACAAGATAAATTAAAATTAACCAGTCACCTTTATTCCCATCGAACCACGTTCTCAAGATCACAAGAGAAAGAATCAAAAAGATCTTGGTCATTGTTGGCCTTTAAAGTGAGTGTTGCCATAGATTGGAGTGTCGTGTGCCTAAATGCCTACCAATGATATAAGAGTGTAGTTTGGGAGATCATTGATGAAGATTATTCATAAAAAAACAATCACACATTATTTGGTTTCAAATTTCGTTAACTATTATTCTGTGAACATTTGTATGTTATTTGATTATCAGAATCACAGGATAAAGAAGTAATACAAATTAACCAACAAAATTTGTATGTTATTTGATTATCAGAATCACAGGATAAAGAAGTAATACAAATTAACCAACAAAATTTGTATGTTATTTGATTATCAGAATCACAGGATAAAGAAGTAATACAAATTAACCAACAAAATTTGTATGTTATTTGATTATCAGAATCACAGGATAAAGAAGTAATACAAATTAACCAACAAAATTTGTATGTTATTTGATTATCAGAATCACAGGATAAAGAAGTAATACAAATTAACCAACAAAATTTGTATGTTATTTGATTATCAGAATCACAGGATAAAGAAGTAATACAAATTAACCAACAAAATTTGTATGTTATTTGATTATCAGAATCACAGGATAAAAAAGTAATACAAATTAACCAACAAAATTTGTATGTTATTTGATTATCAGAATCACAGGATAAAGAAGTAATACAAATTAACCCGCTCAATAATAATGTCTCTTATTTAACACAAGTAAAACCAAAACAGAAAAGTTTGGAAGAAAAGGATCAATGATCTTTGAATTTTAAAATGTATAAAAATCAATTCGTTTAATATATCTTATAAAATGTTTTTTTTTTTCTTTAATTTTTGCCCTGAAAAAAGATTTGTTTGAAGTAGTAGTCTTGCCTACAATACTCGAGTAATACAATCAAGTAAGTTGCGTTGAGCTGGTATTATTTAAGCTTTAGGCTTTCGACACATCTTTCAACATCTCTCCTAGGCTTCTCTCTTCGTCCGTATTTATGTCTTAAACCAACCAATCATATTCTTGTGAGGGGAATCCGGATGTATTCATATTAATTTCATTAGTTATTCTATGTCGCTGTTCTTTGAAGTAATCCATCACATATAAATCTAACATAAAAATAAAGTCACATAAATAATTTTATTTATTTATAAATTTTTCCATTGCTTCTGCAGAACTGAACATGATGCAAGTATCGAAAAAGTGGATACACTTTCTCTTCTTGGCAGAAGTAATTCAGCAACTGACATGTAATATTCAAACGAAATATTTACTGCAACAGAAACGTATGATTAGGTTGTTGGTTTAATTGTGCAGGTTATCTCGAGATTCTGAGATCAAGCTTCTGCAAATGCTGTTGGATAAGTTAATAAATGAACTGAAAAGATGTTGCATACAATGTTGAAAGGCAAATAAACTGGCGATTAGAAATAATTTAAATATTCCTTACTTAATCTACTTTTTATTAACAAATCCCCAAAGTTCAAAACAATGTCATGGTTTTAACATCCATTTACATTCTTGCTACAAGGTGAAACAATAAAAGTGTCACCTTCCAAAAGGCATACTCCCAGTTTTGGACTCGTATTGAGGCGATGATTGAGGCTGAAGGCGGCTATATTGAATAGATGTCAGCTCTACTACACAATCAAGTTATATGAATTGATTTTTTTCAATAAAAAGTTTAAAATAAAAATGTAGTGTTTTATTTATCGTTCCACCCTGTATTTTTACAAGTTCGTATTTGCATTTTATTATTTTCTGGTTCATTCACAATTTTATTATTTTCTGGTTCATTCACAATTTTATTATTTTCTGGTTCATTCACAATTTTATTATTTTCTGGTTCATTCACAATTTTATTATTTTCTGGTTCATTCACAATTTTATTATTTTCTGGTTCATTCACAATTTTATTATTTTCTGGTTCATTCACAATTTTATTATTTTCTGGTTCATTCACAATTTTATTAAGACACAACAATAGCTTCTACATGTTGACTATTTGAATATTCCTTTTAATATTTTTAAAAAGTATTTTTCATAAGAAATTATTGAAATTTTATTTAGTATCTTCTTAATATAATTTTAAACGAGTCAATGGTTTGAATAGTTTTCAAGATATGATTTCTCTCTTCCTCTCTGTTTATCTCCTACTTTTAACTATGCATACTCCCAGCCCAGTGACGGCATTGTCTCTCTATCAATAAAACCAGAAATAGAAATTGCAAGTAAGTATAAAGACATGCATTTCATTTTTGACAAGCCCATTTGCCTTTCCTGCCTGGATCTATATTTGTTGATCGCTGTGATATCAACTTTATATTAATTATGCAATCTTTATGTGATCTGATGTGATATTAACTTTATATGTGTTGTATGCTATTAGAAAATTTTTATGTAATAATATTAACTTTATATGCATAGTCATTCAATACTGAAGATTCCTTATCTAAAAGAATAAGATAAGAATGCTAAGTTTTAGTTTCTTCAAAGACTAATCTTTCCGAAATCTAAGAGAAAAAGATTTCATGAAATCTCAGAAAAATGAAAATTCCCTTTTATGAATGAGATAAAATAAAATTATAAGAATAAACTCTAGAAAATCGAGCAGAAATTGAAAAGAACTTAAAAATTCTGCCGATGAATTGCACAATAAGTTTCTACATGAATTGATGTATGAAAATAAATCATAAGTTGCTTCTTTTTGTACTGTTCCTTATTTGCACTTGGTTTAGAAATGTCCAAAATGTGTAGAGGAAAAAGACAGATTTGATACATTTGAATATGCAATTAATTGGAGTCAGTATAATATTTCATTTGCATAGCAAGTGAGTTTGTGGGACTTAAATAAAATTACACCATTGAAATGGTTAGATTTGTCCCTAGATTAGCATCAATAATAACAACTACTGAACCATTTGGAAATCGATGTAAAAATTGGTCTAAGAGTATTTGTACATGTTAGCGTCTTATTACTATCTGTTCCCAAAACTGCTTTACTAATATTGGTATAGACAAATATATTTGTATAAAGCATCTTAAAATAAATTCCATATTTATTGTTTTAATAGTTGTTTTAATAGTTAATATTTGTTTGAAAATATGTTGGTAAAATGATTTGTTTATTGTGATAAATAAACAAAAGATTGTGATGATACAGGAGTTTAGAATTTGATTATGTCAATCGAAATGTAGATTCTTATCTTGAATATTCAATTCAAGTTGCATAGACTCTTTTATGAAGGATAAAGTTGAATCTAGACATATAAATTGTTTATATTTTGCTATATCTATGCACACACACACACACACACACACACACACACACACACACACACACACACACACATATATATATAAAAGTGAGGATGTGTGTGTGTGTGTGTGTGTGTGTGTGTGTGGTGTAAGGACACTTCTCAACCTATATATTCAACGAATTTTGGATCTACAGACTTGAAATTTGGTATATAGGGTATTCAGACATGTGGTAAACTGTTTAATCGATTTTCATCTGGAAAAAAGTTTCTAAGGAGGTAAAATAGAAAAAATTGTTACTTGGGAGTCACCGGCTTTTTATCTGTTTGTCAACTATTTCACAACTGCGCATGTGCGGTCGTGAAACATGAACTCTTCCTTATGTTAAGAATAAGTAGGTTTGAAAACATAATTAAAAGATCGTGACTAGCTGGTTTAATGCTTCTCATACTTGACTCACTTTTTTTTTTGTTTGGTTTCGATCTCAACACGAGCATTTTTTTTACTTACAAGAAGTAAACTGTTTAGAAAAACATAATTCTCGCATGTGCATGCCTTAGTTTCTTTGCGTTTTTTCTTTTACTTCATTTTTAAAGGAATTTATCCTTACGTTTTATAACTACGGTATTTCTGTTTATAATAAATAAGAAATCTGCATTAGTTAAAATATAATATTTATGCATATCTTATGACGTTTATATATATATATATATATATATATATATATATATATAATTATTTTTTTTTACTATAATAATTAAATACCTACAGACACTAGTGTTTCATCCTTTCGGGATTCTTCAGTGCAGGGTGTCACGATTACTACCAGTCGAACGATTCGAACCCCGCGACACGAGACATCTCTGGCTCGATTAGCGGAGGCCGTATCCATTCGGCTACCATTAATCATGTGAAATAGCGTTGAATTTTAAACATTTTAATTTAAATGTTCATTACGTCAGACAGACAGTGATCAAATCGTTATACGATGATCTACGCATAAGAGCTAAATTGACCGACTTTTTAATTCAACAGAAAGTGCTCAACGATAAGACAATTTAATTAACCAAAATGATCCAAGATGGTAAAATTAAAGTATGTTATAAATATTAAAGAATTAATATTTATAAAATTATCTCAGCCAGTGTAAAAGCTCGATAAAACCAAATAGGAAATAGAGCTTATAATATGAGCAAACAGTTAATAAAATATGTTAAAAAACACTTTGAAATGAGTTAAAAATTAAAAATTTAATCTGAAAAGGAAACACTAGATAAATGGATAGTCCTTAATCCGCGGAGTTTCGAAGAAATACTTTCCTTCTCATCAGAGGGTAGGATTTAGCAAAATGCGGGATTGGATTTTGCATGCAGAAGTATTTGATGAAACAACAAGTAAGTCAAAGATCTTACTTGAAAACAAAAAAAGTGAAGCAGAGGGAATATGGTGAAGAAAAAGGTGATTACACATGAATGGATAGTCTGGTGGAAGTTAAAAAAATCCAGTGACGGTAAAATCCAAATGTAAAACTTCAAGAAAGTTAAAAGAATTTCCATTTGTACAAGTAAAATACAAGGAAATTTTCCGGGATTTTCCTTGGATTTTACTATGATAGTAAATATATATATATATATATATATATATATATATATTTACTATGATAGTAAATATATATATATATATTTACTATGATAGTAAATATATATATATATATATATATATATATATATATATATATATATATATATATATATATATATATAATCCTGGATTTTTTTTACACGGTGGTCACCACTTATCAAGGCCCGGAAGCCATTCAGGGATAAGGGTTATTGCAAGTACAGTACGTTAGTGTGGAGATTTAATGAAGTGTTTACGTAAGAGGGCGGTTCATTAGGAATTTATTTATGTTGGACTTAAAGACATCCAAGTTGTTGTCAGGTGGGAAGCAGGCAGACGGAACAGAGTTCCACAGGCGTGCAGTTCTAAGAAAGAAGCTTTGTTCATGGAATCTACGTTTTGATTTAGGCACAGATAAAGAGTGGGGGAAATTTTTCACAGTGGATTCAGCTAGATTTAAATGAGTTTCATTGCACGTTAGCCATGTTGTTGCAGCAGTCAATTTTCTGCTGTCTTTTGAGGAGAAGACTGAATTATACGCATGTATGACACAAGACTGGCTTTAAACAAAAATTATATTCATTCTGATACATTTTCAGAAACAATCTGAGTCTGGGATATGCTAACCGCCTTTAACAAAAACAGATAATGATAAAACAACGGTAAGCTTTTTCGTCGATACAAATTTTGTATTTAAAAACTAATTGTGTCTGTTGCTATGATGATGAGAAAAATCTTTGAGCCAACTCTCGGTGGTGGACAATCCAAGATCCGACCTCACCAACTACCAACTTCACAGTTATATATATTTAAATATAAGCGATCTTTATTGAATATAGACAACCCTTATTTTTATTCCACAATAAAAGATTTTAATTTTATTCCACAGTCACTCTACTTGCTACCGCCAATTTTACTTTTTTTTTACATTAAAAAAAGCGTTTATTTTTAATGCTTTTTATTTTAATCCTATTACATCTTAATTAAGATCAAATGATATTTTCCTATAGCATCTTCGAAATTTCTTTCATATTAAATAAACTTTCCAACTCAAATGTTGACATTGCATTTCAAAAGCATTAAATTAACAATGAATCCATATTTCTTTTCATAGTAGCAATTTTTCATCATACAACTTAGAAAGAAAATGCTTCAAATAAATAAGCTTTATACGAAATAAATATCCGGTGTTTCAGAAACACTCCCCATGCAAAAACATGACCGATGATTGCGTTTTTCATTTCAGATCCTGATTTTATGAAAGGTTATTTTTCTCAATGTTCATATGCCACTCAGTTATATGTGGGTCTAAGATTATGTATGCTGCATCCAATTCCAAGAGTTATGTCTCTTTAAAATGCATTATTTGTTAATATGATGTTGCAGTTTATTTGACACTATCAGCTTTACCTGTGCATACTAATTCTCAATAATTGTTGAAGGAAACATATAGACATGTTTAAGGTTTTCGTGTGTCATAAACAGAAAATGCAAATGACATAGTAGATTACTTTATCTCATAAGGTTTAACGTTTATATACATATCTATATAATGAACCGATTTATATATATATATATATATATATATATATATATATATATATATATATATATATATATATATATATATATATATATGTATATATATTTCTGTGAAAATATTCTTTATTCACTTATATTTCCTTTTTATATATATCAATCCTTATTTAAGAAGTTCAATGTAATTACAGAGTATATAATAAATCAATAAGAAAAGTCTATGTTCCAAATTTCATGATATTGACAATCTTACAATTTATTCCTTTAATTCAGTTTACATCTACAATTTTTGACAGTATCTGTTTCGTAGCACAAAATCATTCACTTGATTATTATATCAATCAATGTTGCCCTTATCTCACCCAAAGAACTAGCAATCCACCAAAAGGAAATAAAATGCATTTGGGCATGATTAAAAAATCCGAAAATTGGAAGAGAAGCTGCAATTACCTTATTATTTGCTTACATTATACCATTTTTAAAATGCTTTTAAGAAAGTGAAGTCCTTAATGAAATAAAGAAGAAACGAATGAAAAAAAAAAGAGGTTACACGGTCTTATAATAATGGAGAGGAAGAAAATAAAACATAGTATAAAATATAAAAATAATAATAAGATAACATATTCTTATATACTTTTAAATTATATTATTATTAAATGAGCACATAAATATCTCATATTTATTAGTATTTTATTAATATCATCATGACTTTTATTATTATTTTATTAGTATCATCATGACTTTTATTATTATTTTATTAATATCATCATGACTTTTATTATTATTTTATTAGTATCATCATGATATTTATTAGTATTTTATTAATATCATCATGACTTTTATTATTATTTTATTAATATCATCATGACTTTTATTATTATTTTATTAATATAATCATGACTTTTATTATAATTTTATTAATATCATCATGACTTTTATTAGTATTTTATTAATATCATCATGACTTTGATTATTATTTTATTAATATCATCATGACTTTTATTATTATTTTATTAATACCATCATGACTTTTATTATTATTTTATTAATATCATCATGACTTTTATTATTATTTTATTAATATCATCATGACTTTTATTATTATTTTATTAATATCATCATGTAATTTATTAGTATTTTATTAATATCATCATGATATTTATTATTATTTTATTAATATCATCATGACTTTTATTATTATTTTATTAATATCATCATGACTTTTATTATTGTTTTATTAATATCATCATGACTTTTATTATTATTTTATTAATATCATCATGACTTTTATTATTATTTTATTAATATCATCATGACTTTTATTATTATTTTATTAATATCATCATGACTTTTATTATTATTTTATTAATATCATCATGACTTTTATTATTATTTTATTAATATCATCATGACTTTTATTATTATTTTATTAATATCATCATGATATTTATTAGTATTTTATTAATATCATCATGACTTTTATTATTATTTTATTAATATCATCATGACTTTTATTATTATTTTATTAATATCATCATGACTTTTATTATTATTTTATTATATCATCATGATATTTATTAGTATTTTATTAATATAATCATGACTTTTATTATTATTTTATTAATATCATCATGACTTTTATTATTATTTTATTAATATCATCATGACTTTTATTATTATTTTATTAATATCATCATGACTTTTATTATTATTTTATTAATATCATCATGACTTTTATTATTATTTTATTAATATCATCATGACTTTTATTATTATTTTATTAATATCATCATGACTTTTATTATTATTTTATTAATATCATCATGACTTTTATTATTATTTTATTAATATCATCATGACTTTTATTATTATTTTATTAATATCATCATGACTTTTATTAGTATTGTATTAATATAATCATGATATTTATTAGTATTTTATTAATATCATCATGACTTTTATTATTATTTTATTAATATCATCATGACTTTTATTATTATTTTATTAATATCATCATGACTTTTATTATTATTTTATTAATATCATCATGACTTTTATTATTATTTTATTAATATCATCATGATATTTATTAGTATTTTATTAATATCATCATGACTTTTATTATTATTTTATTAATATCATCATGACTTTTATTATTATTTTATTAATATCATCATGATATTTATTAGTATTTTATTAATATCATCATGACTGTTATTATTATTTTATTAATATCATCATGACTTTTATTATTATTTTATTAATATCATCATGACTTTTATTAGTATTTTATTAATATCATCATGACTTTTATTATTATTTTATAAATATCATCATGACTTTTATTATTATTTTATTAATATCATCATGACTTTTATTATTATTTTATTAATATCATCATGACTTTTATTATTATTTTATTAATATCATCATGATATTTATTATTATTTTATTAATATCATCATGACTTTTATGATTATTTTATTAATATCATCATGACTTTTATTATTATTTTATTAATATCATCATGACTTTTATTATTATTTTATTAATATCATCATGCCTTTTATTATTATTTTATTAATATCATCATGACTTTTATTATTATTTTATTAATATCATCATGACTTTTATTATTATTTTATTAATATCATCATCACTTTTATTATTATTTTATTAATATCATCATGACTTTTATTATTATTTTATTAATATCATCATGACTTTTATTATTATTTTATTAATATCATCATGACTTTTATTATTATTTTATAAATATCATCATGACTTTTATTATTATTTTATTAATATCATCATGACTTTTATTATTATTTTATTAATATCATCATGACTTTTATTATTATTTTATTAATATCATCATGATATTTATTATTATTTTATTAATATCATCATGACTTTTATTATTATTTTATTAATATCATCATGACTTTTATTATTATTTTATTAATATCATCATGACTTTTATTATTATTTTATTAATATCATCATGACTTTTATTATTATTTTATTAATATCATCATGACTTTTATTATTATTTTATTAATATCATCATGACTTTTATTATTATTTTATTAATATCATCATGACTTTTATTATTATTTTATTAATATCATCATGACTTTTATTATTATTTTATAAATATCATCATGACTTTTATTATTATTTTATTAATATCATCATGACTTTTATTATTATTTTATTAATATCATCATGACTTTTATTATTATTTTATTAATATCATCATGACTTTTATTATTATTTTATTAATATCATCATGACTTTTATTATTATTTTATTAATATCATCATGACTTTTATTATTATTTTATTAATATCATCATGACTTTTATTATTATTTTATTAATATCATCATGACTTTTATTATTATTTTATTAATATCATCATGATATTTATTATTATTTTATTAATATCATCATGACTTTTATGATTATTTTATTAATATCATCATGACTTTTATTATTATTTTATTAATATCATCATGACTTTTATTATTATTTTATTAATATCATCATGCCTTTTATTATTATTTTATTAATATCATCATGACTTTTATTATTATTTTATTAATATCATCATGACTTTTATTATTATTTTATTAATATCATCATCACTTTTATTATTATTTTATTAATATCATCATGACTTTTATTATTATTTTATTAATATCATCATGACTTTTATTATTATTTTATTAATATCATCATGACTTTTATTATTATTTTATAAATATCATCATGACTTTTATTATTATTTTATTAATATCATCATGACTTTTATTATTATTTTATTAATATCATCATGACTTTTATTATTATTTTATTAATATCATCATGATATTTATTATTATTTTATTAATATCATCATGACTTTTATTATTATTTTATTAATATCATCATGACTTTTATTATTATTTTATTAATATCATCATGACTTTTATTATTATTTTATTAATATCATCATGACTTTTATTATTATTTTATTAATATCATCATGACTTTTATTATTATTTTATTAATATCATCATGACTTTTATTATTATTTTATTAATATCATCATGACTTTTATTATTATTTTATTAATATCATCATGACTTTTATTATTATTTTATTAATATCATCATGACTTTTATTATTATTTTATAAATATCATCATGACTTTTATTATTATTTTATTAATATCATCATGACTTTTATTATTATTTTATTAATATCATCATGACTTTTATTATTATTTTATTAATATCATCATGACTTTTATTATTATTTTATTAATATCATCATGACTTTTATTATTATTTTATTAATATCATCATGACTTTTATTATTATTTTATTAATATCATCATGACTTTTATTATTATTTTATTAATATCATCATGACTTTTATTATTATTTTATTAATATCATCATGACTTTTATTATTATTTTATTAATATCATCATGACTTTTATTATTATTTTATTAATATCATCATGACTTTTATTATTATTTTATTAATATCATCATGACTTTTATTATTATTTTATTAATATCATCATGACTTTTATTATTATTTTGTTAATATCATCATGACTTTTATTATTATTTTATTAATATCATCATGACTTTTATTATTATTTTATTAATATCATCATGACTTTTATTATTATTTTATTAATATCATCGTGACTTTTATTATTATTTTATTAATATCATCATGACTTTTATTATTATTTTATTAATATCATCATGTAATTTACTATTATTTTATTAATATCATCATGATATTTATTATTATTTTATTAATATCATCATGACTTTTATTATTATTTTATTAATATCATCATGACTTTTATTATTATTTTATTAATATCATCATGACTTTTATTATTATTTTATTAATATCATCATGACTTTTATTATTATTTTATTAATATCATCATGACTTTTATTATTATTTTATTAATATCATCATGACTTTTATTATTATTTTATTAATATCATCATGACTTTTATTATTATTTTATTAATATCATCATGATATTTATTAGTATTTTATTAATATAATCATGAATTTTATTATTATTTTATTAATATCATCATGACTTTTATTATTATTTTATTAATATCATCGTGACTTTTATTATTATTTTATTAATATCATCATGATATTTATTAGTATTTTATTAATATCATCATGACTTTTATTATTATTTTATTAATATCATCATGACTTTTATTATTATTTTATTAATATCATCATGACTTTTATTATTATTTTATTAATATCATCGTGACTTTTATTATTATTTTATTAATATCATCATGACTTTTATTATTATTTTATTAATATCATCATGACTTTTATTATTATTTTATTAATATCATCATGACTTTTATTATTATTTTATTAATATCATCATGACTTTTATTATTATTTTATTAATATCATCATGACTTTTATTATTATTTTATTAATATCATCGTGACTTTTATTATTATTTTATTAATATCATCATGACTTTTATTATTATTTTATTAATATCATCATGACTTTTATTATTATTTTATTAATATCATCATGACTTTTATTATTATTTTATTAATATCATCATGACTTTTATTATTATTTTATTAATATCATCATGACTTTTATTATTATTTTATTAATATCATCATGACTTTTATTATTATTTTATTAATATCATCATGACTTTTATTATTATTTTATTAATATCATCGTGACTTTTATTATTATTTTATTAATATCATCATGACTTTTATTATTATTTTATTAATATCATCATGACTTTTATTATTATTTTATTAATATCATCATGACTTTTATTATATTTTTATTAATATCATCATGACTTTTATTATTATTTTATTAATATCATCATGACTTTTATTATTATTTTATTAATATCATCATGATATTTATTAGTATTCTATTAATATCATCATGAGATTTATTATTTTTTTATTAATATCATCATGACTTTTATTATTATTTTATTAATATCATCATGACTTTTATTATTATTTTATTAATATCATCATGACTTTTATTATTATTTTATTAATATCATCGTGACTTTTATTATTATTTTATTAATATCATCATGACTTTTATTATTATTTTATTAATATCATCATGACTTTTATTATTATTTTATTAATATCATCATGACTTTTATTATTATTTTATTAATATCATCATGACTTTTATTATTATTTTATTAATATCATCGTGACTTTTATTATTATTTTATTAATATCATCATGACTTTTATTATTATTTTATTAATATCATCATGACTTTTATTATTATTTTAATAATATTATCATGACTTTTATTATTATTTTATTAATATCATCGTGACTTTTATTATTATTTTATTAATATCATCATGACTTTTATTATTATTTTATTAATATCATCATGATATTTATTAGAATTCTATTAATATCATCATGACATTTATTATTATTTTATTAATATCATCATGACTTTTATTATTATTTTATTAATATCATCATGACTTTTATTATTATTTTATTAATATCATCATGACTTTTATTATTATTTTATTAATATCATCGTGACTTTTATTATTATTTTATTAATATCATCATGACTTTTATTATTATTTTATTAATATCATCATGACTTTTATTATTATTTTATTAATATCATCATGACTTTTATTATTATTTTATTAATATCATCATGACTTTTATTATTATTTTATTAATATCATCGTGACTTTTATTATTATTTTATTAATATCATCATGACTTTTATTATTATTTTATTAATATCATCATGACTTTTATTATTATTTTATTAATATCATCATGACTGTTATTATTATTTTATTAATATCATCATGACTTTTATTATTATTTTATTAATATCATCGTGACTTTTATTATTATTTTATTAATATCATCATGACTTTTATTATTATTTTATTAATATCATCATGACTTTTATTATTATTTTATTAATATCATCATGACTTTTATTATTATTTTATTAATATCATCATGACTTTTATTATTATTTTATTAATATCATCATGACTTTTATTATTATTTTATTAATATCATCATGACTTTTATTATTATTTTATTAATATCATCGTGACTTTTATTATTATTTTATTAATATCATCATGATATTTATTAGTATTTTATTAATATCATCATGGTATTTATTATTATTTTATTAATATCATCATGACTTTTATTAGTATTTTATTAATATCATCATGACTTTTATTATTATTTTATTAATATCATCATGACTTTTATTATTATTTTATTAATATCATCATGACTTTTATTATTATTTTATTAATATCATCGTGACTTTTATTATTTTTTTATTAATATCATCATGACTTTTATTATTATTTTAATAATATCATCGTGACTTTTATTATTATTTTATTAATATCATCATGACTTTTATTATTATTTTATTAATATTATCATGTAATTTATTAGTATTTTATTAATATCATCATGATATTTATTATTATTTTATTAATATCATCATGACTTTTATTATTATTTTATTAATATCATCATGACTTTTATTATTATTATATTAATATCATCATGACTTTTATTATAATTTTATTAATATCATCATGACTTTTATTATTATTTTATTAATATCATCATGACTTTTATTATTATTTTATTAATATCATCATGACTTTTATTATTATTTTATTAATATCATCATGACTTTTATTATTATTTTATTAATATCATTATGACTTTTATTATTATTTTATTAATATCATCATGACTTTTATTATTATGTTATTAATATCATCATGATAGTTATTAGTATTTTATTAATATCATCATGACTTTTATTATTATTTTATTAATATCATCATGACTTTTATTATTATTTTATTAATATCATCATGACTTTTATTATTATTTTATTAATATCATCATGACTTTTATTAATGTTTTATTAATATCATCGTGACTTTTATTATTATTTTATTAATATCATCATGACTTTTATTATTATTTTATTAATATCATCATGATATTTATTAGTATTTTATTAATATCATCATGATATTTATTATTATTTTATTTATATCATCATGACTTTTATTATTATTTTATTAATATCATCATGACTTTTATTATTATTTTATTAATATCATCATGACTTGTATTATTATTTTATTAATATCATCATGATTTGTATTATTATTTTATTAATATCATCATGATTTGTATTATTATTTTATTAATATCATCATAACTTGTATTATTATTTTATTAATATCATCATGACTTGTATTAGTATTTTATTATCTTTATAATCTTTCATCTTCTTCATTATTGTGTATCATCACTATTTATCAAAACTATATAGGTTTTTAATTAAAATTAATTATTGAATAGCATTTATTTCTTGCGGTTACAAATTTTAGATCAACTTTAAATTTTAAATTAATTTTATTCCATTAAAAATATATAGGTCTAGAAGGTCAGACAAAGTAACTAATTTCCTCTTCTGCTTATAATTAATATTCATGTCAAATGTGACACTAGCCTTGAACTAAGTTTCAGCTAACCTGATTTCTATCTCAAAATCAGAGGAAATTTCAATGCTATCCTTTTGTGTAGGCGCATACAAGATTCATTTTTCTTTTTCTTGTCTCCCTCTGTCTTCGTCCAATTCACCCGTTAAGATTTTTGTTTCTTTTTTTTGTTGTTTTGCTTTTGTTGGTTTTTCTTTGTTTTAATTTTAATTTCATTTTCATTTCATATATTTTACCTTTTATCTCTCATCCTTTTATTATTTTTTTTTATATTGCACATTTATTTTATTTTTTACTTTTCTGTTATTATGAGACCATGTGTCTTTTTCGAATTGCAGTTTTTGTGAAATTTATTTTAGCTTTGTTTCCTTGAGAATTTTATTTTCTTAAAAGCAACATCTCCTGGCGAGATCTTTAGAAATATTAAAATGTAATTATGTCTATTTCTTTCTCTGTCTGTCTGTCTGTCTGTCTGTCTGGCTGGCTGGCTCTGACTCTCCCTCTCTCTCTGTCTCTCGATATATATATATATATATATATATATATATATATATATGCATATATATATATATATATAATTATAAAACTCAAATGGCCTTACACTTTAACCCATATCAACGTAAACAAATAAACACAAATCGCGTCTTTTGCAGTATTTCGAAATTATTATTTAACATGGGAAGAGTGGGGTTTAAAATAACTTAAACGTAATACAGAAATGAACGATTTAAAAAAAGCAGGCAGTACTAACAATTGTTTATTTGGATAATTTAAACGCGGAAAATAAGAACAATTGGGACCCTGAAATATTAACGTTATTATTTCGAACTTATTATTTAACATGGGAAGAGTGGGGTTTAAAATAAACAAAAGAACAATTGGGACGCTCAAATATTAACATTATTATTTCGAAATTATTATTTAACATGGGAAGAATGGGGTTTAAAATGACTTAAACGTAATACAGAAATGAACGATGTAAAAAAAAAAGCAGATATATCAAAATTTGAATTTAACTATAATAAGTATTATGGTATCTATTTAGTGCACATTTACCTATACGTATGGCAAACCACTTATAATTCAGTAACTGTATTTTTTTTTTTAAATAATCAATTATAATAAACAACTGACTCATAGAAATCTATCTATATTCTTTCTTATTACTTTCATAGAAATGTGTCTGTTATGTCAAAAAAACAAACTATTTTCTTTACATCACAAGTGTCACACTCATACATGAATTCCATAGCTAATGTAACATACTGACCCAACGGGTGACGGGTAGTCTAGTATATATATATATATATATATATATATATATATATATATATATATTTGTCAAGCGATTCACTAATCATGTGAGATATAACCATCACACATCTGCGGTAGATCTTGCACAGTGGAAACCATATTGTGTGTCACTAAAAAGGTTGTTTCTGCTGAGGTGGTTGACTATTTCTCTATTTAATATGGATTCCAGCAACTTACTCATAACACACAGGAGACTTATTGGTCTGTACTGAGAGGGTGATGACTTATCACCTGAATTCTTAAATACAGGGCAAACTGATGAGGTCTTCCAGGGAGTCGGAAAGCACTTCTCCTTAAGGCAGCGCTTAAATAGTTTTGTAAGTATGGGAGCGAGTTATTGTTGAAGATTTTTTAACACTATAATTGGGATGCCGTCAGGGCCAGTTGCTGTACTGGAATCAAGGTTCTTGATTAGCTTGACGACCTCATGCACGGATGCCCAAAACTTACTAAACCATGTGAACTCCATTCGTCCCTCTATACAGTTCACTATGGAAAAGGAACACAGCAACAAACTAGCATTCCTGAATGTATTAATAACCAGCATAGATCAGAATTTTGCATTCATGGGACAATACCTTAATTTCAACTTACACCATCGATATAATGTAAAACAAGGAATCGTCCGGTGCTTACAACACCGTGCCAGAAAAATATATAGCAACAACACATACCAGGAGGAGATGGAAACCTAAGAATAACCCTCCACTGAAATGACTACCCAGAGAGCATTGCATCGGCGCTGAAAAACCTGGAGCAAACACCAAAGGAGGATACCCAAAACTCGCCACAGTGTGCACACCATACATAAAGGGCCAGTCAAAATTTTTTTTAAATAAGCAGTCCATATGACATCAGAACAATTTTCAAGGGTGACTCAATTAAAAAAAAAAAAACGCCAAGTACGAGGCAAGCCTCTGACCAAAAGTTTCATGACAAAAAACTGCGCTTATGAGATTTCATGCAAATGCGGAAAACTGTAAAAAGTAAGATCTATAGCCCCTCCTAAAGATAAGGCTAGAAGAACACGGTAAAGCTGTG
The DNA here is from genome assembly GCF_053919585.1 of Euprymna scolopes. Lineage (NCBI taxonomy): Eukaryota > Metazoa > Mollusca > Cephalopoda > Sepiida > Sepiolidae > Euprymna > Euprymna scolopes. Next base: position 79,358,626 of record NC_136499.1, on the reverse strand, counting down.
ACATGGGGGAGGTTGAAAAGTCGGGACTAGCTGATCACTTATGGAATGAAAAAGGAACACACTTTATTTTATGAAACAAGATCAAAATAATTGACAGGGACGCAAGATGGAGAGTTAGAGGACTTAAAGAAGTGGCACATGTGCTAAAGATAGAAAACTTACTAAACAGATCGAGCATAGAGATCAACAGTATATCGGAACCGCTAATTATAAAGAAAATCAAAAATTGTACAACTCCCTCCTTAAAATTTAAATGGTAAAAGGGAGAGAATTTTTAGAGTTACTTCCCTTTGTCAACCAAGTTTATTTCACACCTACGAAAAAAAAAATACGAAACCATCTATAGAGCCAGTAACTTTTCTCTTTTCTTTTCAGAGATGTAGACCAACATGCCTGACGAAGGTTGGAGGCTACATAAACTGAAATGTTGCGCAAATTATACTTAAGATGAGAACAATATTTCGATTAAAACAAGTAATACAAACAATCAACTTTCATCTTAAAAAATCAGAACTGTTACAGAATCAAATTTCAAATTTTACTCATGCTATTGCTATTTCTCGTATATTGAGCTTTGTCATCTGGTTGGGATTGTCTTAAAAATATTCGTACTAATATTTATATAGGCTGTAAATTGACAGTTTTATACAATCTGTAATCGGATATTATTTCTTCTTGAAGTATATATATATATACATATATACATATAGTATATATATATATATATATATATATATATATATATATATATATATATATATATATATATATATATTTGTTTACTGTATTTTGGGGAAAGAGTTCCGACAAAGTGATCGATTACAAAGAAAAACTTTTTCGATATAAGAGCTAAATATTTGTTTATTAATCATACAGAAGTTCAGAAAAACATTGGTATCGTCGGTTTCAAGCCCAACACAACGGGAAACCGTTAATCGTAACACATATATTATGTTCAGCTCTCGTCAGCCATCTTGTTTTCTGCCCCGGGGCAAATTTTTCCAGGTCCGCATTTGTTTGTTTATATAATGATGTATGCATTTATTTAACTATAGCTTATTCCTATATCTGTATATTATATTTTAGTCCAGTATAAATATCCTGCTTTTTTAAGTTTTTATTCTTTTATTTTTTTTATTTAATGCATTTTAGTAATTATTTACTGTTTGTTTAGTTTCCGGTCTGCCTTCTATTGATTTTTGTTGGGACAAGGGAGATAATTAATTTATCTTATTAGACTTCCCTTCCTTTTTTCAGTTAAGGGGAGATAACCCTTGTTTCAGTGGTCTAGGGAAGGTAACTAATCTATCTTATTTATTCTTTTAACCTTTTTTGTATTAATTATTATAACAGTTGAGGGTAGGTGTGTAATTTAATTCTAAATTCTTTTATATAACTGTGTAATGTATTTCAGGCAGTCTTATTCTTCTTCATATATACTAATATGTATGCTTAATGTATACTGACAAATGTCTATATGTCCGTTACACTTTACTAGTTTATGCGTTAAGTTGGCTGCATCTGGAATACTTGTAGGACTCCTTTAGGTGAGGTCCTCGTTTATTGTTCTGTCTTCCCAGTTTATTAGTAGCGCTTGTCTCCTATGCAGACATCCTTTGAGTGTCTCACTGCGTACGTTCAAACAGGTCTTTTGAGGGTCATTAATAGACTTTATGATGTGGTACTTCTCCACGTCACAAAGTGGGCATCGTTTTGAGGCTGGTGAGTATGCTGGTTTTCTTTCTATGATCCTCCATTTTATGCTGAATTGTGTTCCTTTGTCTTTAAGCTGCCATACTCGGGCGGCTAAAGCTGTCTTTATCCTCGTCTTTGCCCTAAAGGAACTATTGTGCATGTAACATCTCTGATTGAACGTCCCTTTTGTCATCCTTATGTATATCTCTGGTTTATCGCTCGTCTCATGCGTGAGTGTCGCTTCGTATACGAGGGATTTCACCTTGCATTTTCCCTTTAAAGGGCAATCTTCCCTGGGTCTGCAAGAACAGTCCTCAATTTCATTTTCATTGCGTTCCTTTGCGATGATCTTTTTTATTAATGGAGTGGTGGAATAGCTGACCTTAATCGTGTTTCTATTGAACAGTTTGTGCAGCTTATGCTGTGGAGGGAAATTTCTGTCTAGCAGTTTCAGGAACAGGTGTCCCAATCGTGTTTTTGTGTTGAGGGAAAATAAAATTTAAAAAATAAAAAATAAAAAAAGCAGGATATTTATACTGGATTAAAATATAATATACAGATATAGGAATAATCTATAGTTAAATAAATACATACATGATTATATAAACAAACAAATGCGGACATGGAAAATTTGCCCCGGGGCAGATAACAAGGTGGCTGACGAGAGCTGAACATTATTTACGTGTTACCATTAACGGTTTCCCGTTGTATTGGGCTTGAAACCGATGGTACCAATGTTTTCTGAACTTCTGTATAATTAATAAACAAATATATATATATATATATATATATATATTCAAATATATATTCAAATATATATATATATGTATATATATATATATATATATATATATATATATATATATATATATATATATATATATATTCGTCACAAAAAACAAAAGAAACATCACATTTAGCTGTTGAAGCTGTGGTAATGTATATATATATATATATATATATATATATGTATATATATATATCGTATACATTCTTATCAAACTATCGATAAGCAACTCTCGAAATGCTTGCGGATAAATTCTAAAGCATAGATTCATGTATGAACATGTAAGTGGATTGATTGCAAGTTTAGTTATATAAAAAGATTGTTGCCTAAAGGAAGAGAAAATATTTCGTATCGTTCATACATTCTTAGTAAATCGTTTTGATTGCAGATCAAATAAATTTTATCCAATTGTATGAATCAGTTATTTCTAAATTTAGTTAGAATATTCTGACTGACGGAATCAAACCACCACCATTTTTATTTAAAAAAAAGTTAACCACGTTTTATAATTTTTCTTACTTTAGTTTCCATTAAACGTCTTCTCAGTGTTCAATGCAGTTTTTGCTAATAGAACTCATTAGCTTCATTTTCTACTTTGCTTTGATGATTCCATCAACAGCGCTCCACATGATAACAAAATGTTTGTTATAGCTTTCAGAATTTTAAAATATATCCTCAAACAAGTAATTCGATTATTGTAATTTTGTTTTAGTTTGTTAAGTTTATCAATATTACCCTTGTGTAAGAATAAATAACAACGTTGCAGTTTATCTTTCAGAATTCAGAAATGAACTCACCTTATTAACAACTAGTAGTACCCGCTAACAGGCGTTGCTCAGCCGAAGCGTGCGCCCCTCCCCTCGAAATTGGTGTTGTTGTTGTTGCTGCTGCTGCCCAACACCAACCTCCTCATCTAACGAATGGATTTCGGAATAGACCTCCCCCAACTCCTCATGGTAAGCACGGCTCTTGGAACACAGTAGGCAGCCCGAGAGAGGTGAAAAAAACAAAAAACAAAAGAAACATCACATTTAGCTGTTGAAGCTGTGATAATGTTAACTGGTTACTTACTGCGATTAAAAATAGTTTGTCTCTAAGTTTTATTAAGAAGCAGAAATTTATATAAGAATGAAAACATGGACTCCTATCCTAAGGAAATGAAACGAAACTTTTTTTGTGTATTTATCAATTATTATTTCTTTTTGTTAATTACTGCAGTACTTGGTTTCAAATACTTCACTTACCACTGAAACAAATAAAAAATAAAACCAAATTTAAAAAAAAAATTACCCCCCAAAAAACAACTAAAAGAAAATACCCGCAAAAAATGGAGGTTTCTTGTTTTATTTCGTTACAAAAAAAAAACGAATAAAAAACGGAAAAAAGTAATAAAACTGCTTGATTTCGATGAAATTCGATGGAGAAAAAAGAAACGTAAAAGTTATATGTATTTATCGCAGGACGTAATCCTGTTTAAATGTTAACACTTCAAACAAAAATAAATAAATAAAATCGTTACATGGGTGCGAACGTGAAACCCTTTTGTTTAGACTCGGATCAAATATCGACTGCTCCATCAGAACCGCACTGAAAGGACGTCTTGTTTTTCAAGTTATACCAAATAACTGGACGCGGTAATGTAATGAGGTCAATCCATGACGATGATTCTCTCTCTCTCTCTCTCTCTCTCTCTCTCTCTCTCTCTCTCTCTCTCTCTCTCTCTCTCTCTCTCTGCCGTTACGATGATTTTATCTATCTATTTATCTATCACTCTCTTTCTGTCTCTGTCTGTCTGTCTCTTTCTCTTTGTCTCTTCCTCTCTCTCTCATTCCGATACAGTGGTTGAATGTAAACAGAACAGATATAATTCTCGCTCGCTCTAATCTGTCTCTGCCTCTCTCGGTCTCTCTATCTCTCTCTCTCTCTCTCCCCCCCTCTCTCTCTCTCTCTCTCAACACATTTAGAGAGAAAGAAGAAGAGAGGGATAGAGAGGAGGGGGATTAAGAAGCGAATACCTCCGTGCTGTTCACTAACCGCTTTATTTAATGTAAAACGCTGGCCTCTTGTATCGGTAAATGCTATGTTGAATATCGGTTTGCATGTTCGGTTTAGTAAACAGAATTGTAATCTGGAATAAAGAATCGTCTGATCTAAGTCAATCAGAATAGCAGGAATGTTATAAGGAAGAATTTATTATTTTTCAAATTGATGGACGGCAATTTAATGTTATTTTTATGAGATGATGACATGGTTAAAATCAGAATGTTTCAAGTTGCAAATACATTTTTCAAGTAAAACGAGATGCGTTTGTTAAATAGAAATATATTTACCTGTGTGTACTAATGTACGTCACTTTTGACGGATTCAACCTGGAGTAAACAAAGTTTGTCTTAATCGTCACTTTTTACAGAATTATTCACTTAAAAAACAACATCGGTTTTTGTTGTTAAAAAAGAAAACTTGAATATGTCAGCATGCCTTGTTATAATAAGTTTAGCTGAACATTCGGATTGTGTGGCGGAATCATAGATCTGACAAACACCCGACACCCCTTCCTACACATTTTTGTCTCAGGCGGAAATACTTGTTTACGCTAAAATTCAATAACATCTATTGCAATTAAATCCACTCCTAAGAGAATTGCTTGATTTTGGCGACGTTGTAGACTGATCTTCTTTTCATTATCCATTGCTAACATTTGTTAAAAATTACCAACGAAGCAAAAATATCTATTCATAAAAATTACAAGCAAATAATTCCTTCTTTTTACGTATTATTTTCTAAATTGCTTACAATTTTAGCCAAAATATCGAGATCACCTCATATTAAAAGGGACTATGTGTTAATCTCCTCTTCTCAAAAACGAGCTTGGCATAATAACACTGGAAGCGTGTGTGAAGTCTTTATATGTAAATAAGTATGGGTTGACAAGTGGAAATTACTGTTTTATAATTTGAATAGTCTGACTGAGATAATTCTGAAAGGTGTAAGAACTAATTATGCATAATTGTTTGTCAAGTAGACACATTAAAGCGCCTGACCAGATACATAGATAGTAGAAATTGTAGGTGATCTATATCTACTAATCATTGCAGATATAACAATTGACTTTAATGATCAAGTTTGACAGCTGAAGTTTTTTTGTCGAATTATTTAGATCTTTTTAAATAAATCCCCTTTAATTGGGAATCGATAAACACTGAAAATACTTTGGTTATAGCTGGAAACATTTAATTTTCAAGAAGTATTTTCGGTAAACATTTACGTTTGGAACCTAAAAGAGTGTGTACTATAGAGTGACCAGCTTCAACAAACCAGAAAATTCTTTACGTGCAATACAAACATTGACTATTTGACTTAAAAGCAACACAAAAATAAAGCGAATAGAGTTGATATCAATCTGAAAATAAAGGGATAACATGAAAAATATAATAAAGAAAAGACAAGAGAATAAAGAATGAACATCAACGAAAAAATGAAACGTTAACATCAATAAGACAATAAATAGTTACAACAATGAAATAAAAAATAAAGAATAAAAGTACAAAAAACTTATGTTTAGTCGGCGAACCATATGACAAACAAACCATTATTGCAGCAATTTTTATGAGTTCAGCAAAAACACAATGCACTTGTCTTATTTCGCACAATGGACACGCGTGATTCGCATTATTTGGATTCTTCAGACTACTGTTTTGGTCGATGCAACCTCTGACATCCTTCAGATGTATCTTGTCAAACCCCGGAATTTATATAGGGTTTCAAATGGAACACTTCATTTACTTCATGGGGTAGCATGCTCTCGTTCCGTCAGCCATGACTGGATACAAGTCCTAAGTAATTTGCAATTGTATTTTTCTGTGGCACACACTGAGAATTGAACTTCCAACCTTCAGGAGAACATCACTTTTACAATTGACTTTTCCTAGTATTCTAACCACTGCACCACGGGCCCTGGTGAATAGTTCTAGTATGAATTCTGGGAGGCTTAAACCTATTTATTTCAAGTTATATATATATATATATATATATATATATATATATATATATATATATATATACTATTGTTATTGTTTATTTATTACTGCATATATTATCTATTATTTATAATTACCGGTTTCCATGTATGTTAATTCTACTTAGTAATTGCTCGTCATCCAGCATATGTGCTGTTTCTTGAAGTTGTCTTATTCTCCACCATTCTTCTCTGTCTATAATTTTTACTTCATCCCATAATAGTAGATGGTTTCCCTTTTCCCTCCAGATATGATCAGCCATACCAACTTTTCAATCTCTCCATGTATTACGGCTTTTTGGTGTTCTTCTAACCTTACTTTTAATGGACAACATGTCTCGCCTTTACAGAGATTTTCACATTTACCTGGAATATTATATACACAGTTTTTAGCCATGATTTTTTTCTGTAGTGTGCTTGACTCAAACAAGATGTTTCCGGATAGTTGAATCGCTTCTAAATACTGCCCAGATGCCAGGTGGATTACATATTTTTTGAAGTTTTTCAACAAGTCTTTCATGTATCGTATTGAAACTGTGGTGAGTTTCCGGGTGGTGTCCTTTGGTGTCTGGTCGAGCTGATATCATGCTCTCTGTATAGTTGTTTTAGTGGAAAGTTATTTTAAGCTGTCCATCTCCTCTTGATGTGCATTGCTGTCACTACACATTGCTTTTTCTTGGTGCTTTTCCCAATACTGGCCAATGCATACATGGGATACTTTGAGGAACTGGTGTTAGAGTCATGACCAATAAAGACAACATTGGGGTTGCACTACGTGGATGACACATTCATACTCTAGCACCATCAGGAAGATGTTCAAACATTACTAGTCCATGTAAACTCTATCCGTCCACCTATACAGTTCATGGTGGAAAAAGATATTGTTATTTATTGACATATGTTCTATTGTTATATCTTTACTAATATCGAACTTCTTATCTAAAAAAAGGTTGGTATACATGAAGAATAGAAAATATATGCAAAAGCGTATATTTTCACAAACCTTATATATATATATATATATATATAAATGAGACATCTGGTTTGTTCAAAATCGATAAACTAGAAATTTACAAGCCCGTTTTCCGTGAAATCTTATAACAGTGAATGTTTATAATCTAACTGTGTTTTTAAATATTAAAAAGTAAAAAATATTACCATTATAAAAAACTTTATTCGTCGAGAAAAATTTCCGATTTCAGCCGAGCCGATTACCAGAAATACTTCCGGTTTACTATTTTGAAATTACGAAAAATAACGATTCTGACTACACGTGTTTAGCGGTGTTGATGCTTTATATTGAATTTGCTTTCCTCGCCGATAAGTATGCCAGATTTATATATAAACCATTGCATTATTTCGTTTTTTTTATTTGTTTTGTAGCCCGCCTTTTTCTTTATATATTATTTTTTTCAATTAGCGGTGCTGTTTATTTTTTTTTCTTTTCTCTATTTTTTTATAATTGAAAAAAATAACACCCATTCCTGCTTTTCCTTTGTGCAAAACCTAACTGTTTTTAAATACTAAAACGTCACAACTATTACCATATTAAACAAATTTTTAATATTAAAAAGTAAAAAAATATTACCATATTAAAAAAAAAAACTTTCCTCGGCGGTGTCGGTGTCGAGGAAAGTTTCTGGTTTCAGCCGAGCCGATTACCGGAACCATTGCATTATTTCATTTTTTTTTTTTTTTTTTTTTTTTTTTTTTTTTGCGGCCTGCCCTTTTCTTTACATCTTATTTTTTTCAATAAGCGGTGTTGTTTACTTTTTAATTTTTTTCTCTATGGTGTTTATTCCAAAAGCCGTTCTTAACATGGGGAGGACGGGGGTGTTTATTCCAAAAGCCGTTTTTTACATAGGGAGGTTAGGGGTATTTATTTTGAAAGTCATTCTTAACATGGGCAGATTGAGGGTGTTTATTCCTAAAGTTGTTCTTAACATCGGGAGATTGTCGGTTTTTATTCCAAAAGCCGTTCTTAATATTGGGAGGTTGGGTGTTTATTCATAGCCGCCAGTAAATTATAGTACATAGGTCTGCAAATTGTAAATAAGATTTTCTTATTCAGCATCGTCGAAAACCTCTAGAAGTAGTAATTTCAAAACAAAGAAATAAAGCATAAGTAAAAATATGTTGTTTTTTTCCATAGAACTTATGGACAAACTTGAATGTACACTTTTTTCGGAGTTGTTTTTATATAAGAAAATATGAATGTTTTTTTCTTTATTAAAACCGTGGTACTCAATAGCGTTGTGCTTTAAACTAACAATTTATTTTTTAAAAAAGGTAAATATTTACATTAGGTCCACCTCCACAATTTTTAACATGGGTAAGTAGGGGTTGTTTATTCTGAGAGTCGTTCTTAACATGGGGATGATGGGGGTATTTATTCGAAAAGCCGTTTTTTACATGGGGAGATTAGGGGTGTTCATTCTGAAAGCTATTCTTAACTTAGGGTATTTATTCCTAAATCCGTTCTTAACATTAGGAAATTGTCGGTTTTTATTCCAAATATTCTTAATATTGGGAGGTTGGGGGTGTTTATTCACGGTTACATATGTTCGGTGAGTTTCTTACACTGTTTTGTATAGTTTTTTACTTATTTTCTCAAACTTAACATATTCAACAGAATACACGACCATTTGTCATTTTCAAATACATCGATAAACACTATGTGCTTTTCCGAGCTGATTAAACCTTTTACATTAAATAAAAACACTAAAAAATTGTCCAGTTATGTAACTTAACTTAGTTTACCTTTGCTTTCATTTATTTGTTTTTGGACAACTTTACGAATCTGTGTATAGTACCCCCCCTCATCAAAATATGAATTGCAAAGTAACATTTTTGATTACAAAAAACACAAAAAAAAACACACTCGATTAACCGTTTCAACATTTTAGCAACGTTCGGCTTAATCCAATGACTGCTGGTCGAGCCCAAGCCATGATTGATGGAGACTTCTAAGGATCCGGGTCAGATTCTGCAAGAGTATTTTTTTTTCATTTTCGTATTTTTTTTTTTTTTTTTTACACTTTGAGTACTAAGAATATAAGAAACATGCATCTTTGTTTTTTATTAGATTTTTCCATTACACCAAATTGAGCCACTCCAATGCGTGGCAGGGTACAGCTATACAGGGTGAACAGAAAGTCCTTGGACAATTTTTAGTTTTAAAATTAAATATTGTTAAAATCACTTTTTCTCTTTTCGAATAAAGTAAGTATTTAGTCTAACTATTGATCTAATTATTTTCAACAAAAATATTAAAATAATTTTGTTTAAACTTTCAGAAAAATGAGCAAATGAGAGGTCATAATTCAGCTTCATTGCGCGGGAAGGAAAAACTCAGAGATTATTAAGCTCTTGAAAGTGGCTAAATCCACCGTGTACCATGTTGTGAACAGATTTAAGGAACTTGGTACATCTGAAGACCATCCTAGGAGTGGAAGACCTCACACTGCTCGAACAAAGAAGGTGATTAAAGCTGTCCGAGAGAGGGTAAGGAGGAACCCGAAGGGATCTGCAAGACAAATGGTTAAAGACATGAATGTGAGCGTGACCTCGATGAGAACCATCGTAAAAAACGATCTCCAGTTGTCCCCCTACAAGATGAGAAAGAGACAGTACCTCACACCTGCCCAAAAGCACAAGAGACTTGAAAGAGCAAAGCTTCTTCTTGGAGAACTGAAGGCTGGCACGGCAGAGCGAGAGATCGTTTTTTCTGATGAAAAACTCTTCACAATTGAAGCGACTGTTAACAATCAGAACGACAGAGCTTACGCAAAATCTTCAGCAGACATTGATGATTCTGTGAGAATAGTTTTCCGCCGAAAAAAGCCGTCTTCCCTCATGGTGTGGGCTGCAAATCTTGGAAGTCGCCTCTGATTTTCGTGGAGCAGGGGGGTTAAGATCAACACAGATCGCTACATTAACGATATTTTGGTTCCAGCATTTGAAGAGATGTAGAAACACTTCAAAGATCAGCCTTTCACCTTCCAACAAGATGGAGCACCATCCCACACCTCCAGAAAAACTCAGGACTGGTGCCAACGTCATTTTCCAAGATTCTGGAGTAAGGAGATGTGGCCTCCTGCATCGCCTGATTTGAATCCCATGGATTTTTCGGTGTGGTCTTTGTTGGAGGCAAAGGTCTGTTCTGTTGCTCATCCAAGTGTTGATGCTTTGAAGACATCTCTTCTGAGTGAATGGGCTAAAATACCTCAGGAAACGCTGCGTGCCTCGGTTGGTAACTTCAGACAGAGAATTGAACGTCTAATCGAAAGGAAGGGACATCACATTGAAAATAAATAATTTGAATTTATTCTTGGTTTCCTAACTTATAATTTTCATTCATGTTTAATTTATATTTTTGTAATTTTCTATTAATAAACCACTTTTGAATTGGTCCAAGGACTTTCTGTTCACCCTGTATATATATATATATATATATATATATATATATATATATATATATATATATATATATATATATATATATGTTTTGAGAAAAATAGAAAAACCGAATGAAATTATTAAAATAATCAACGTTTCGTCCCTATTTCAGAGGACATCTTCAGGATATTGAAGTAAAAATGCAAGAAAAGAAAAATGATAGACCATACAAAAAAGAGAACAGTTTTTGAATCCTACCCATGTCGAGAAGGACAAACATATGTGTGCGTATGGGAAGGTTGGGTTGTTCAATGTCTATATATACACTTTTAAAAAATGCGTTAAATAAATATGTACACTTTTTTTTCTCTAAACTTATTCATTTTGTTGAAATATTTAAGGAAAAACGGTTAACCAGGATCTGTTTTGATATTTTGTTCTTTGATTATTATTTCCCCTATACTAGGGGCTAAATGGTAGAAGCCCTTTCTTTGCATAATAGTATTAGTGTTTAATATTAATGCTGATTCCAAAAGTCTTCTTTTAGCTCTATCTATCACGTATTTTATAATTTTCGCATGATCTAAATTAAATGAGTGATCGTGTTCTGCACAATGGCAAAAGACTGCATTTAGGGCGTTACCATTCCTTATATCTCTTCTGTGTTCGTAAAGTCCAAGTTTCAATTTACGCTGTGTTTCACCTATGTACGCTTGTTGACAGTTGTTACATAGGATGGAATATATACCGGCGTCGGATGTGAGGGTTTTGGGAGAGTGCTTGGTAGTTTTTAATGTCTGTTTTATTGTTGTGAAAGTTGTTTGTATCAAGTGAAAACCAAGTCTATTAAGAGTGTCGTAGATTTTTGTATTTTTGGTGTGGGTGGGAATGAAAAGATATATATATATATATATATATATATATATATATATATATATATATATATATATATATATATATATAGCCATAAGGTCCAAGGTTCCAATCCTACCAACAGTCAAGCTACGCTGATGAGGAGTAGAGCTCCGAAACACGCGTGTCCGTAGATTACTGTTTAATATATATATATATATATATATATATATATATATATATATATATATATATATATATATATATATATATAAAGAACAAAGCTGTAAAATAAAAGTTTACAATTAGTTTTTATTATTCGTCAGAATATTTCAAAACTGGTGTGCTAGATAATCCTTAATCTGCAGAGTTTCAAAGAATGCGTATTCGTATATATATATATATATATATATATATATTCCTCACAGGTTATTTCCTTCTTTCATTCAGTTCCATTGTCATTAATTTTGATTTTCTTTCCAAAAGCTGAGAATAAACAATTTTTAACAAAATAAAGAAAGAAATAATAACGAAATTGAGCAAACAAGCAGCCAATAAATCAATGTTTTGCATAAAATACTTTTGTTTTGATGCACTCAAATACAGAACCAAACTTTTAAAATAACAATCAAATTTTTCTCCTACCAATTGTATCTCATCTCATTATTGCAGTACAATTTTCAATGAAAAAATAAAAATGCTGATTCAGCACTTAAGGCATGTCCAATCATTGTGGTTTATATTACCAAAATGTAGTTGTAGCTATGGAAAATGTTGACGAACTACTGTAAAAACTTCTAAAAGCTTCTTCGGTGACTGATAATTTTTGTCTCATCAGAAAGAGATAAATCAAACAATTAATTAGTATTTTATGTGCCTCATTCTGCATATTATTTAACAAGAGACCAGTTATTGAAATATATCAAAATTTATTAATGAAAAATAATTATCAGTCAAATTATTGATTGCAATTATTGGATAGAAGAAATTAAAAAAAAGTTTGACAAAATTGTGTGTCTATCAAAATAGGATAACTGAATATAAGTCTTCAGTTAACCTATTTTTATGCACACACACACACGCATATATATATATATATATATATATATATATATATATATATATATATATATATATATATATATATATATTCAAACTGTGAGGTTAGTAAGCCACTTCAACACAGATTTTTATAATATTAAAAAAAATCATTTATTTGTTTATAAATCGAACTTTTCAATGTAATCACATCTTCATCAGGATGGACAGCTTTCTTTTAATCTTTTTATTCCTCGTGACATGATGCCACTAAGAAAAACAGGACCTGTTCGGTGTTATTAATGGTGATTTCTAAGCTGGGAGATACGCGAGGTCGCGTGTGGGAGTATGTACATGAAGATATATTTTCTCTCTGATAAAAGTATTACTGAAGTGAATATTCAAAATATGAGGTTAGTCAGCAATTTAACGAATAATTTCAACAATGATGTATGGACGAGTAGGTGGGGCTATACGATGTAGTTTTGTTAATATGTAAACAAAAACGTTTAACGCGTTGTTTGAATCGTTTATCCAAGTCGTTGGGTTTATCCAATATAAACTTTAAGCAATCTTGAGAAAGAATATAATATACACCAGCATTGGATATAGCTGAAGTGTTTAATTTAGTAAAATTTAGTAATTTAGTCGCAGATTTACTTTATAGTAAACTAGCGTAGCTACTCGGTATTACCCTGCTCAAAAGTGTAACATAACTTCTATCCTTTTCTCTTTTCCTTACCCTGTTTTACCCCTCCCTTATTTTTTTCTTTGCCAAACAAATTTATCTCTCTGGACACACATATAACTCGAATCAACGTAAGGGAAACAATCTCCCTTTTCATGATAACTTTAAAAGATGTATGTACGGCTTGATAATACAAAATGATATAAAAGGCCATTTGATCTCTAAAGAATGAATCTTTTTCCAAATTTTAGATATTATTTTTCCAAGATTACGCTGATAAAAAGTTTGTTGAGTATTTTTCAAGTTTTAGAGAGAAATACATACAGACGTTTAACCTTTATATTATAAATGATGTTATCTGGATTATATTTGTTTAATAGATGGCTCGATTGTTGATATTAGTATTAAGACTATTAAGTCTGTTAAATATAGAACTAATGGTTGGATTTTTTTTTTGGCTTATAATTACTGTGAATGTAAATGGATTTTATGTTTGCGTTACGCATGTGGAATATGTTTAAATTCATTGTTTAAGTATTAGGTGCTACATATTGTAAGTACTCATAGACAACAAAAACAAAACAATTATTATACAAATTATGTAATCAGTTTTTGAAGGGAATGCCTATTAATTGAGTTGTAATCTTTTATAAGTAATATGGCTACGAACAGTGTGGTTTTGTGTGTTTTTTATTAAGCGGATTATTACTTTGTTTGGTAATGCCTGATGCCTTCTATTTAAATGACTTTGAGGAGAAAATAAAAACATATGTTTGCAATGTGTTATATGCGCAGTTAGTCTAACTTTGAAGGGATCAGTTTCAAGAAATTCTACAATAAACAAGAAAGAACATTATATGAAGATGAAACATTGAAACACCTTTCAGTTTTTTTTGGGGGGAGGGGGTTCTTTTTCATTTTTCTTATATACACAGTTAGCAGGCCGCCCGACATTGCCCGGCTGTAAAATACGCTTAAATATGATATTTTAATTTCTGCAGATTTCGCATTCATTATTATAGAGTCAAATCTCTATTATTTATTATATTGCATCCAATATATAGTAGTGATTTCAAAGTAAAAAGAAATATATATATACATATATATATATATATATATATATATATATATATATATATATATATATATATATATATATATATATAATTTGAGTGCTATCAACTAGAATCGAAACCAAAACATTTGGCTTTCTAGCCTAAGTCAGTACCGTTTTATCAGATTGATAAAAAAATACTTCAAAATGAATCGTATTTTAACGTAGGATTATATATTAGTAGCTATTTTTACTGACAGTCCATAAAAATGCAATCATTTGACCCACCTTCCACCGCTCTGTGACCTTGCACCTCGGAGGAGATGCAGGTTGAAAAATGGAGACAGAAAAACAGACATAGTGAATTATATATATATATATATATATATATATATATATATATATATATATAGATATACAACTAAAACATGCATCTGCTTGCTTTCATTTGAAATGAATTAAAACTTACATATTAATCAAATTTCTTTGATAACTGTTATTATACTGATTTTAAATCACCATGTTGATTTTATTCAAGAGTAAAATCATAGACTCATACATTTACAATCAAACATATTTATAAAATCATAGGTACATACATTTATGATTACACACCATATTCATAAAATGATTGAAGCTGGAAGATTCTATAAGTTTTTTAATTGCGATATTTTTCTTTTTTTATTATATGCAAATGGTAATATTAATTATATTGATTGCATTTTTTAATTTTTTTTTTCTATTTGAATGTGTCTTCCTTAATGTATGATAGTCTCTGGTCCAAAAATGTGCTCCTAACAATAAGCTCTCTCTCTCTCTCTCTCTCTCTCTCTCTCTCTCTCTCTCTCTCTCTCTCTCTCTCTCTCTCTCTATCTATCTATCTATCTATATATATATATATATATATATATATATATATATATATATATGTATGCATGTATAGATAAACAATCAATACGAAAAATATATAAATGTTTATATCTTTTCTGTATTTATTTCCTATTTGTGTAGGAATACAAAAAGTCTTTTGAAAATAGAAAAAAACGAAAATGTTTCTTTCAAAAGCACATAATTTTAAACCGATACTTCGGTCTTCCTCAGTATGAAGATAAAAACGCACAAGATGGATAACGGATTTTGGTTATATATATATATATATATATATATATATATATATATATATATATATATATATATATATATATATATATAAACCCCGTGCCAGAATTATATGCAAATCGATATTTTTGTTGTAATTCCGATAGTTTTCAATGAAAATTTATGAAACTTCGCACATTATACGGCAACACTAACGCATACGTAGATATAAAATTTTAACCTGATATGCTCAATAACAAGCAAATGGCAGCCATTTTGGTGACTTGCAGTTTTTTCAGCGTGGCAACTTTATATGCAAAATGGGACGTAAAGGTGGTTTAAGTCAAGCTGAGAAGTCTAAAGTTGTTCAAAGGCTCCATAATAAGATTTCCACCTTAGAAATTGCCAAAGAATTACACCGTGATCATCGTACAATAAAAAAATATTATGCTAACCCCCAACTTTTCAACGGACGTTCTGACAAAAGGAAAATTCGTAAGAAATCATATCTGTCACGTCGAACAATGAGCAAGATCAAGAGAGAAGTTCGCCGTAACCCACTTGAAACTAGCAAACAAGTTTTTGAAAAAGCTGGCGTTCGTGATGTGCCCAAATCAACTCGTTGTCGTACCTTGAGGACGATTGCAAAATTTGGAAAGCCAGAGGTCCTCTCTTAATTGAAGGATATTCACAAGAAAAAGAGGATGGAGTGGGCAAGAGATCACATGAAGGGGAATTTTCAAACTGTTTTGTTCACCGATGAGTGTCGAACAACCCTTGATGGACCCGATGGATGGAGGGGAGGATGGTAACATAATAAGTGTCTACATCCCCCCAAAAATCAAGCATCAACAAGAAGGTGGTGATGTGATGTTCTGGGCTGCAATCATTGGCAATGAGCTTGTAGGACCATTCAGAGTCGCAGATGGAGTGAAAATTACCGCCAAACTCTACATTGACTTAATTAAGGAACACTTGGAACCCTGGCACAAGAAGAAGAATTTGGGATTCCGAAAAAGATGGTATTCATGCATGATAATGTACCGTCTAATTCTGCAAGGATAGCCACTGAATATTTGGAGAGACATTTTGCCAGACATGGGAAAATAATGCGATGGCCAGCCTGTTCTCCAGATTTAAATCCCATCGAAAATCTGTGGAGCATCTTGAAACAAAATATTTACTCGGAGGAAGGTAGTACAACTCCAAGGATGACCTCTGGAATGCTATTCTGACTCCTGCCAAAGACATTTCATCAGATGAAATCGAAAGTTTGACATCTTCAATGGACCAAAGGCTTCTTGCTGTTGTCAATAAAAATGGCAATTATATGAGGTATTGATTGTACTATGAAACCATATTGAAGTTGTTTGTTCTTTATTATTGTTGTTCTTAATTTACAAATTCCTAGAATAATCAATGTTTCGATGATCTTCTAGCACTTCACCATATTTTAGCATTGGTTTGCATATAAAGTTGGCACGCTGAAAAAAAAAATGTGAATCACCAAAATGGCTGCCAATTGTTTATTACTGTGCAGATTAGCTTTAAATTTTAGATCTGCGCTTGTGTTATTGTTGCCATATGACGTGCTAAATTTTCATTGAAAACTATTGGTGTTAGAACAAAATTATCGATTTGCATATAATTCTGGCACGGGGTGTATATAACCGAAATCCGTTATCCATCTTGTGAGTTTTTATCTTTATAGACCCTAGTGAGAGGGGAACCTATCAATATTCTCTCCCCTAAACAAAAAAAGACTTACTGAAATTATATTAAGTACAATACTAAGTTGTCCATTATATATATATATGTATATATATATATATATAGTAGGTCAACAAGAGTATAAAATGAAGACAAAAAACTATATATTGGTAGATATAGAATGGATCATTTATTTAATAATGGAATACAGGTAAAATTTGGGGGATAGAAGGGACTCTTTATGCTAGGGCATTTCGAAGCCGAATGCTTCTCATCAGAAGAGTAGAGAAGGTGCTAGGTAGCATGGGGAAGGTGCAGCATCTAGCGTAAGGTTCATTAGGGACGAAAGAGACTAAGGGGAATTATAGAATGTTGGGGGAAGCTTTATTGAATTCTAAATAAATAAGGAGAACCTTATTATATATAGTATAATATATAAGATTATATATAGTCTTAAACATAGTATTGAGATTCTGGGGTATATGTATTATTGCTAAAAAGGGGGTGCATTGTTGCTGCGTGGTAATTTATTTTAATGGTTTGTGGGGTGTCTATTTTCTATGGAGTGGCCTAATTTTGATTTTGATTGGTGCCACCTAACCGGCAAATGGCGGCTATAAATTCGCTTCTTATTGGGGGGGGGGTTAAAATTGAAAGGTAATATGCGGCAATATATTTATAAGTTTCTACTGTTATGATATAAGGAGTATATAAGGGGGCGGTCGGAAATTAGGGTGGCAATGACTATGAGTGTGTTTAACCTGATGCAAAAGGTTAAGTATACCTATTGATGTCAAAGTGGGGGAGTAAGAAAACCATAGCTACTTATGAGAGTGGTAAAAATATATCAAATAATAGTAGGGTAATTATAATAGTACGAAAGATAATAGTAATGAAAATTATAATAGTAGTAGTACTACTAAAGCTGAAAATAAAATAGAAGTAAAATTGAAGATAAAAATAAAGATGAAGTAAAGACAAAATTAAAGGTAAGCATTGATAAAAAACATTAAAGATAATATTACCAATAGTTGTGATAGAAGTAAATTCAAAATTAATGTTAATAATGATAATGATAGCGGTTATGGTAGCAATGACGGGGATAATAACGGGGATAATAATAATAACAACAGTTATAATGATGATTATAATAATGATAAAAGCATAGTAAAAGCGTTATAATAATGATAAAAGAATAGTAAAAGCGTTAAAAAAACAATGCAGTAATAATAATGATAATAATAAAAGCAGTAGTAACAATACTTCTACTACTACCTCCAACATCACCATCTCTGCTACCAATAATAATAATGAAAATACTGTTAATACTAATTATTAGGGGTGCGTAAAAGAAATGGATACAGACAAGTGGGGGGGGGGTCAGAGTAGCAGGAAAAGGGGTTGAGGAGTGAGGAGTAAGTTGTCCTGTACAAAATAAAGAAAAATAAAGATTATATATATATATATATATATATATGTATATATATATATATATATATATATATATATATACATATACGCATATACATACATATATTCATATAGAAAACACAGATTAAAAAAACACACAGATTAAAACAAATATATATATATATATATATATATATATATATACACACATATATATATAAAGAGAGAGAGAGAGAGAGAGAGAGAGAGAGAGAGAGAGATTTAGAATAAGCCAGGAAAGTGGAAGAGTTCGGTGAACCTATGTTTAAATTAAATTAAAGGATTGCTTCACTGGGAATGGTAGTTTCAAGAGTCCACTTTAAATTTCTTGAAGTTCGATTATAAAGGCCATCAAATTTAAGTTTATATAAACAAGCCAGGCCTAGAAAATTGAATACATACTTTCTCGTTTATGAACACAAGGGATATGTCTATCGAATCGGCGTGACTACTTACTGTAGTAGTTCTAATCTCCAAGAGATACAAGAAGCATAGTTTATAGCTGTTCTTTAAGCTCCATATTTCTCCAAATATTTTGTTAGGGTGGTCTTTCGTAGATGTGTTGGTCTGGTGAAATCTTATTTCTCCCAATTTGGATGGCAAAGAAACTGTATTTTTTCAACGGTGACTCTTGTGATAGTGATAGAAATTACCCGAAACTGGACTGGTTCAACTGTTTTCAAATCTAAGTTATATTATTAGTAGGAAGTAGCATCTAGACGGAAAATGGAGAATACAAGTGTTTGTAAGCGGTTGGGAACGCACTTAGCTGGTAGTCGGAGGGGGTAGGATGGGGATGGGGACATGTCTGTATGGGTGACAAGGGTGGGTTGGGTTGAATCGGGGGAGCTTTTCTTAGGTTATATTTTCGGTACATTTGAAAGTTTTAATGTGAATACTACTGGGTGGAGGGCTTAGTGTAAATCTAATAGTGGAGACCAAATGCGCTGATTTTTAAATAATTTCTTATTTGGGGGGGGGGGCTCGCCAGTGGGGTTTAGGGGTGGTGGTTAGATGGTTCTAAATTTAGGTTTTAAGTCTTAGCCCTGGGAAGTGATTTCTAAGCTATATTTTCAATTGGGCCTAGGTTTTATATTGTTTAGGTTATATTCTCGTTGCATCGTGTGCTAGTTGGTGGTTTGGTTGCAATTTAACAGGTGGTGTTTAGTGTACATGTTTACGGGGATAGGGTTTGTTAGGCAAAGTTGTTTGTGGGCTTATGTTTAAAGCAAATATATTGTTAATTAGGCATTGCCAAGATGCAGGCGATTCTAGGTTGGTAATTTATTTAAAGTTATGTAAAGGTTGTGTGTTCAGAAAGTGTGCTAATATTTTATATTAAAGAGTTGAAGATTTTTATGGCGATTTTTTCATATCGCGAGTGCTTATGGGTGGTTAAAAAAAAAATTGTTTTGGGGTGTTGTCCAATAGTCCAATACTAGGGGAAACGGTTAGTGATGGATATTGTTGCATATTATGGATGGCGAGGAAGCTCAATAAGCTAGTTCCTGTCCAGTGGTGCATTTTCAGTGGGGTTAATTGCATTTACGTACCTGAACTTTCTCTTGTGCCTGCAACTGCAAATTATCTCTTGTTTTGAATTGAGGATGTTTAATTTATTTGGTCGCCTCTGCGTTAAATAGAAGGCAGTATGTAGATCCTAGGCTGTATGACTTGGATTTTCTTAGTATTTTCCATTTTAATGTACAGTCTAGTTTGTTTTGTTTTAGATTTCTAACTAGGTTAGATAGAGTAGTTTTTGTTTTAGGGTTCTCCTTTGAGAATGATTGTAAATGGTTCGCAATCCTGGGCTTTATCAGGAAGGAGGATAAACTTATGTATGTATGCATTATAGGGCTTTGCGCAGTGTATCTAGAGGTACTTCATTTATCTGGGGGTGGCCTGAGTTTCTATGTTCAGGTTCTGTAGAGCTTATACCTATCTGCTGTGTGGTCAGTTGTTCAGATTGTATACTATTGCCTATTGGGTTATGTGGATCACTCTGGTGTAACTGGTACTATAGGTATGGGCTGTCAGGTTATTAGTTTATTAGTTGTCGTATTAGGCATATATATATATATATATATATATATATATATATATATATATATATATATATATATATATATATATATATCAATGGAGAGTAGAAAACGCATCATGGATGCATTCTCAGCAAGTGACTCTCATTTATTCTATTTATTTAGTCTTGTAGATCTTTATGCCATACCCTAGCAAAGATTTTTGATATGCCAAGAGATATTGCCCTAGAAAGGAAGCCTCCATCGAGAGATTAGCCTATCCGATGAGATATATCTATTCACACATTTGTTGTAGATCTAGCAGAACAGAAACCATATTACATGTTACACTAAGGAGGTTATTTTTGCTGAGGTGGTTGACTTCTTCTCTATTTAACACATATTCTAGCAACTTATTCAAGATGCACAGGAGACTTATTGATCTGTACTGAGAGGGAGATGACCAATCACCTGAACCTTTAAATATGGGGCATACTTACTTAATTAGAATTCATTGAGATGAGTATTATTAATTTTTTAATAATTGAGAAGACATTTTAAGCTATACCATAGCTGAAAATGTCTTCTCAATTATTAAATCATTTATTTCTGGTAGGTTCATAAGAGTAGGAGTTAATGAACTGAAATCAGTATTAATGCTGGAGTCCCACAGGGGTTCATCCTGGGCCCAACTCTCTTCCTGATCTACAGCAATGATCTCCCAAATCACATCTTAAGATCATTCATAGACATTTATGCTGACGACACTACCATCTATGGCAGCACTTCAGAGGCTGAGATCTTTCTGATACTCTCTCTTGTGATCTTGGTACAATGGGAAAAGAGATAGCTGGTTAATTTTAATACATCTAAAACTACATCATCAACACTCCGATCCCTGTCTGGCATCAATTGAAATGAATGGCTCTCGTCTTGGGAGTCTAGTGGGGATGCTATTTTCTCTTCCCTGCAATCTCTTTCCCACAGAAGAGACACTGCGAGCCTGTCTCTGTTTTATCATGATTTTCATGGCAAGTGCCCATCTGAGCTCCAATCTATGGTCCATCCTTGCCAAACTTTCATGAAAAATACTTGTCTAGCTAAAACCACTGTCAATAATTTCCCCCACTGTGCCTAAATCTAAATGTAGATTCCATGAACAAAGCTTTTTTCTCAGAACTGCAGGCTTGTGGAACTCTCTTCCATTTCCCTGCTTTCCAGCTGACTACAATATGGTCGTCTTCAAGTCTAATGTAAAAAAGTTCTTGATTAGCAGTCCTCTTAAGTTATACAATTTACCAAATTTCTACTCCTAACAATTACTATGATATTGTCTCATTGACTACTGTACACTCATAAACCCTTATCCTCAAGTGGCCTCAAAGCCTCGATAAGTGGTGACTCCTTCGTTTTTCTTTTTTAAAGAAGGGCCCTGAACAGAAGTGTATCCTCTATTCCTACCATCATCAATGAACCTAAAGTCATTTCATCAGCATCTGACAAAGCAAAACTCTTTGCCAAGTACTTTGCAACCTCAATTCCACAGAAGAGACGATGCGAGCCTATCTCTGCTCTATTGTTATTTTCATGGCAAGTTCTCGACTGAACTCCAATCTATGGTTGCCCCTTGCTAAGCTTTCACAAAAAAATCGACTAGCTACAATCACTATAATACGATTTCCCCTACACTCTATTTATGCCTAAATCTAAATGCAGATTCTATGAACAAAGCTTCTTTCCCAGAACTGTCCGTCTGTGGAATACATATTTATAAAATCATAGGCACACACATTTTTGATCCCACGTATTAATAAAATCATAGGCACACACATTTATGATCACAGATCATATTTATAAAATCATAGGCACACACATTTATAATCACACATATTTATAAAATCATAGGCACACATTTATGATTATACATATTTATAAAATCATAGGCACACACATTTATGACTACGCATCATTATAATTTATGATCACACATCATATAAAGTCATAGGCACACACATTTATGACCATACATTATTTTTATAAAATCATAGGCGCACACATACTATTTATAAAACCTGCATACTTATACATACTGTTACTGGATAGCAACACATTAAGCCAAATTTTATAATTAAGTAAAGTGATTTTTTCCTATTTCATTAACTACTATAGCTATCTATTTAAAAGTTCCATATCCCTTATGCATATCTTTTTTAGAAAATATGAATTCATTTCTATTGATTTTTATATATTTTTTTGCTCACCAGCTACTCTTTATGTAATTATCCATACAAAAAGTTGGATTTTCGCACATTTGCTACCACTCCACCCCCATGCACTAGTAAGTTTTATTTATAGGGTAGCTATCTCTTTCTAGCACCGTTATTATTTCATTTTTTTTAAATCTTGCTATTCTCTGTTAGCTACTCTACATTTCCCTATAAGTATGCTCTTCTTAGCCTACATTTTCATTTGGGAGGAGATTGGTTATCTTTAAGACTTTTTATTATATTTTGATCGATAGAATAATATATTAACCCTTCGCCTAGGAGCAAAGTGTAGTATCCGTTCTGATACTACACTTTACCTTTTCTGACCTCGATTAGTGGAGGAGAAATCCTTCTAGATCGAGGCAATTTTTTGCCATTTCTATCCAGACCCTCCTTTTTGAAGGAATAGGATTTTCCCCCATTAAAAACCGACCTTGTGCCTAACTCTGCCGTTATGTGGAGGCAAGTAAATAGGAAACTATGAAAAAAATTATCAGAATTGCCTGATTGTTTAGTAGTAGTGGCTTCACTTGTAAATTTTTATTTACTTTTTAAGTTTTTTTTTAACCATAGGATTTTCATTATGAAAAACAAAAAAATCCTGGGTCACACTGTGTACACAATACTCAATTTCAATAATTCCATAAAAAATATTCATTCTCAGAATAGCAGACTGAATTTTTGAACCAGTCAACATTGCAGTCAGTAACACAATTTATACCTTGTATTTTTCCTGTGAATAACATATCTTTTGATAAAAGTGCTCAATACAATAGATAGAGCAGGTCTCTTTAAACAACATACTGTCAGTTATAAAAGCTTGTTAAGGGCTATATATGAATGAAAAAAAAAAAACAATTTGCTAAAATTTGTAAAAATAAGTAGAAACGAATGGAAAAAAGATTTATTAAAAATTTTCAAAATATGTACATATAAATAGAAAAAGCAGATTTACCGAATATTTAGAGATGCAATGAAAACTGTAATATTGGCAGCACTCTGAAGGTCTCCTTGATAATCTTACACTATTATATTTTCTATGTAAAGGGGGGGAGAAACTTTTTTTTCTACTCAGCATTGTCCGGAAGCAATATCAACATCATTTCTTTTCATATTGTGATTTTTACCATATTTTTGGCAGTGGTGCTGTGAAGACCTCTTTACTAAAATTACAATATGGTGATAACTGAGAAGGAAGGAGGTAATAGTAGCTTTTATTCTACTCAGTGTAAATTACAGTATTTCATTTAAGTCTCTTTGAACTATTTTCATTAACAACATCATTTCTCTTCGTATTATTGTGAAAAGGGTTGAGAGAATAGAATTACATATGATCAAGTAATTGTAATTTTATTCAGCACTAGCGGGGGCGCCCGGCGTTGCCAGGGTGTTTGTAAGTGTAAAAGAAAAAAGAAAAACAAAAAAGTTTTGGTAGGCAGATAGGCTCGAACCCGAATCCTTGAGACAAAAGCAGAAAAAAAACCCTGACATCTAACCACGCTGCTAAGAAGGCAGAGATGCGAGAATAGTTGAAAATAAATGATTAAAAACTTAAGTGACAGGTGCATACATTTAATGAGATCAAACATCACACCATAGGGGAATGAAATCCCGCACTTAACTTTGACTGTGAGGTAGTTTTTTTGATTTTGTTTCCCCAAGATGTTGGAAACCAGCTTCCTATAAATGGGGAGTGTCCAAATGAATAGCAATTGTCTGCTATGACGGTTTTTACCGCATTGTTCAAAGCTGATTGCTTTCTGGACGTCCCCGGCAGAAAGACCGAGAAATTGTGTTTGCTCCATCTGTTTCACTTTATCTATACTAAAAAGCCAAACAAACACATGACAGAATGGAATAGCGCGAATTTTATAAAAGTCGATCAAAATAAATCGTCCCTTCGCAAATCGTAGATATTATGATCTAGGGGATATATAAACAGTTCTAAGAAATAGTAAGCCCCCCTCCCCGCAGACCCCCTCCCCCAAAAAAGCCTTTGTTGGACATACAAAAATGTGCATGCTGCTTTTGCCTTTTATATATAGATTATTATGATCTGCCAGTAATAAATGTAAGACTACAATATTACATTTGGAAAGGCTAGTTCTGGTAAATGAATAACATTTTTTCAACACATTTTCAACACAAGAGAGATAAATACTATTTCCAGTTTGGGCAGTTGGTAGTTGGTAACTGTAAACCATAAAGTTTTAGTTTCGATCCTAGCTGATGTCATTAGTTTGATTTTGATTTTTATCGCTTTTAAGGCGGACCTGAAGAATGTTGCCCTCTACCCATTTTCTATCTTTTTTTTTTTTCATTTTTTTTTCAATTTTATCATTGGACTATTATCGAATAGACACTAACCTACCAGATTATCAAATAAATATTTAAATATTTGTACGGGATATTCAGTTTTTAATGCAACATTCTAGTAAATCAATCATCGATTTTAGAACCACTCAACACTTTTAGGCCAAATTTAACGAATTTAGACTTTTTAAAGCAATTTGGCCATTTTTTTAGAGATTATCTGAAAAAGCGAAATTCATAAAAATGCTGAATTATTTTGAAAAATGCTAAATTCGTGAAATTCTGGCCTAAAAACATCGAGTGGTTTTGAAATCGGTGATCGGTTTACTAGAACATTGCATTAGAAACTGAGCACCCCATATAAATCTTATATATAAAAGGTTATATGTCTGTCTGTCTGCCTATCTGTTTGTCTGTCCATCTCCATACTTTCAAACCCTATATTTACTGAAACTAAAAATCGCAGAGTGGCGCTAGGGGCCTCAAATGATTGGATTTTTTATAGACCGTTCTTTTTGGGTCTTTAGCCAATTAAAATAATTTTTAAGGGGTCAAAACTGAAAAAATCGTTATAAATCTTGTACATTCATCTTAGTTTCTTTTTAATTTTTTCATTTTTAATCAGTTCACATGCATGTCACGTTGGTACAGTGGTAACGTCGCCAGCTATGAATGCTACACATTTGCTTTCAATTTCGGTTTCAGCTGATGGCACCCAAATGTTTTGGGTTTTTTTTTTGACTTCTGAAACCACGACTCTATAATGATATATACGAAATCTGGACAAATTAAAATATTATTTTTAAGCATATTTTACGACCGTGCAAAGCCAGGTACCCCCCCCCGCTAGTATTTAAATATTGATTTTTGTTTTCGTTTTTGTATAATCCGGTAGATTAGTGTTCGTTCGAAAAAAATGAAAAAATTGACAAAAAATTTAAAAAAATAGAGAAGAGCAAGATTCTTCAAGTCGTCAAATACTTTTTTGTTAAAGAAAAACTTCTGCAGTTTAAAACCCGTGCTGAAAAAAACAAACAAACAAAAAAAACCCCGTAAAATCCAACATATTATTTTGTACATAGGTGAATTTAATTTTATATAATAGATTTGGGGGTATTTTTTAAAATCATTCAGTGTACATTAGGGGCTCTACTGCTTTCTCTTAAAAAAGGCAGACATTTTTGTGTTTTTATCCGTTCATTATTTCTGAAGTGTAAGATCTGTGTTATTTTTTAGATAAAATTTTCAAGTTAAATTCAATTTTACCGTATCTTTTGTTTATTAAATTGTTATGTGAAAGTACAGTATAGTTTAAAAAAAGCTCTTCCCCACGAATACAAAATTTGAACCGAAATATTTACTTCATTTTAAGAAAATCAAAATAGTAAGTGATACACAAAAAATCGTTCTGATTATGTGTTTTAATTTCTATCCCCTTATCCTCAAGTGGCCTTGGGGCCTTGATAAGTGGTGATTCAAATTAGCATAGCTTTCATAAAATATATTCAAACTTAAAGGAAACTTTTGGTGGAATGATTAAGTTATCGCCCTAAAGAAAACAATACTACAGCTTTATTTTAAAACTTTTATTCAAAAAATCAATTAAGGTGACTTGATTATGTCGTGGAGCTGACATCTATTCAATGTAGCCTCAATCATCAGGTTCGAAACTGTGAGTATGCATTTTCCACAAGCGCCAGTAGCTGGATGAAGACTTAGCGGATTGCAGCTACCAGATTATCTTTAGTTTTGTGGGAGGTCATGTTGATAATGTTCTCAATGTATGACCAAACGAAGTAGTCCAACACAGATCGGGAGAGGAGGGTGGCATGAGAGAAGGGTACTGCTATCACACTCAGGGTCTGCCAGCAGCTACCTGATTGCATCAGAGGATCACCACACTTTTCAGCTCATCCAGGTACACTTTGATGTTGACTTTCAAACCGACTTCAAAGAAGTGAGGTGGTATGATGTGACCTTCACTTGAAACCACACAAAAAGCCATAACAGTGGCTGGAAAAATAGTTTTCATCATCCTGGGCACGTCCCTGTTGTTCATGGCATCCAACCATGCATTTTGAGGGTGCTGCCAATGATCCTGTAGTCATAACTTGGATCGGTAGAGTTGTACAGCAGCACATCTCTTATTTCACTCGTTGAACATTGTGTCACTTTCAGACATGATAGAAGACTTCAGTCGCTCTTGAGATTTGTAAACAACTGGCCAACTAGTAGATGGTCTTCAACAAAAAAAAAAAGAAAAGAAAACTGGAATCATGTCATTTTTAGCACTTTGGCTAGTACAATGCTTAATACCCTTTATGTCAAATTCCGAGTCTGTAGACTAAAAATTGATAGAGTAGTTTGCTAGGGAAATGCACTCACACACACAGAGACAATTTCACTTTTATAGATATAATAGATAGATTAATTCACTATTAATCTCAAACCCACAATTATTTGCTATTAATTTGCTATTCTTCTCAACTCCAAACTTATTTACTATTAATATACTTTATTATCTCAAACCCAAAATTATTTGCTACTAATTTACTATTACTCTTAAATTCAAACTTATTTACTATTAATTCACTATTAATCTCAAACCCAAAATTATTTGCTATTATTTTACTATTACTCTTAAATTCAAACTTATTTACTATTAACTCACTATTAACCTCAAACCCAAAATTATTTGCTACTAATTTACTATTGTCCTCAACTCCAAACTTATTTACTATTAATTAATCGACAACTTCAACTTATTTACTATTAATTTACTATTAATCTCAAACCCAAAATTTGTTGCTATTAATTTACTATTATTCTCAAAACCAACCTTATTTAATACTTGCATTTCTGCCCAGTGTTGCTCGGGCCCTTTGTACTGTTCATAACTTGCCCCATGTGTGAATACCCTTTTATATGTAAAATTTTAAATGTTTAGACCAAAAATTAGCTGAGTAGTCTGATAGAGGCCGCACAGGTCAATTTCTTTAACTTCGACACCAATTTTGACTTATAACATTTATTGTTCTGGTTTCAAATCAAAATAAAATGTTTGACCCATGTCCAAGGTACCTGCATCTAAAATTTCATGTGTTGTGACTCAAACTTGGCGGAGAAGTTTGGTAGAGTTTGCAAAGGTCAACTCTTTCAACTTTAACCTTTTGGCAGCAAAATTTTTGCTCCAAAATCTATTAAAAAGCTCGCTTCATGTCTGAATACCCCTTGTGCAAAATTTCAAACGTTTAGACCAAAAATTGGCTGAGTAGTTTGCTGGAGAACGTAAAGATCAATTCTTTTGAACTTTGACCTCTGGGCAGCTCAAACTTTCGACCCAAACCTTACGTCTTTGCTGTTACGACCACACCCAAAACGGAAGAGACGTAGGTTTAAATTAAGGCTTTATATTTATATATTTATATTATATTTTAGATATAGCTTCCTTGAATATGGATCTAGCTTAATAACTTAATTGAAGCCCCAAAAAATAAATGCTAAGGGGTTATAGTAGGAGTTAAAGTTAAAAAAATTGACCGCTTTTTTTTTTTGTTTGTTTTTGCTCAACATACAACTCCAAACACCCGAGCAATGCCGGGCTTAAATGCTAGTATATATATAAAAGTGAACGTGTCTGTGTGTGTATGTATGTCAGTGTGTATGTACGTGTACATTTCCCTATGCAATAACTCTGTCAATTTTCAGTCTACAGACTCGAAAGGACAGGATGACTTTCGAAAATATCGGCGAAAAAAGCGACTTCCCCCTGTAGAAAGGTACCCAGTGTGTGAAGATATTAATGTTTTCAGCCAATTTTTCGATATTTGTCGTCTGAAAGATCGAACCTCAAAACGATACTGATCTTGTAAAAATCCGTCGCCTCTGGCGAAAGTTTTAGGCAGACATGCAAACATACATACATATATTTATATATTGGTAACTAAAGATTTTCGACCCAAACCGACTAAAAAGCTTGCCCTATCCCTGAATACTCTTTATGTCAAATTTAAATATTTAGACCAGAAATTGTCTGAGTAATTTGGTAGAGACCGCAGAAGTCAATTTTTTTAAAAAACTTTGACCTCTAATATGACCCCTGATCATTTATTGGTTTGGGCACAAATCAAGTTATTAAGGAACCCATATCTAAAATTTCAATTGTTTAGACCCAAAATTGGCGGAGGAGTTTGGTAGAGTTCCCAAAGGTCAAATCGTTGGATTTTAACCAAATTTCTGGCCGAAAATAGATTACAAAGATTTTCCCAAATCTCAGTACCCTGTATATCAAATTTCGAGTCTGTAGACTGAAAATTGACAGAGTTGTTGCATAGGGAAATGTACACAGACACACACACAGACACACTGACATACCCACAGAAATGTTCACTTTTATAGATAGATAGATAGATAGATAGATAGATAGATATCGCTTATCTGTCTCCGTTTCTGTGTCTCTCTCTGTCTCTCTGTCTGTCTGTCTCTCTCTCTCTCCCTCCCTCCCTATATATATGTATATATATATATATATATATATATATATATATATATATATATATATATATATGTGTGTGTGTGTGTGTGTGTGTGTGTGTGTGTGTGTGTGTGTGGATCGGTTTTTGGACAGAAATTTGGCCGTTAACGGGTCAAAGTTCAACGATTTGACCTTTAAGAACTCTATTAAACACCTCCGCCAAATTTGGGTCTAAACGGTTGAAATTTTAGATATAGTTTCCTTGGTCATGGATCTAACGTAATAACTTGATTTGAGCGCAAAACACTAAATGTTAAAGGGACAATAATAGGGGCCAAAGTTAAAAAAATTGACCGCTTTTTTTTTTTTTGCTCAACATGCATTTCCAAATACCCGGGCAACGCCAGGCTGAAATGCTAGTATATATATATAAAAGTGTATGTATCTGAGTGTGTGTGTGTCTGTTTGTGTCAGTGTGTGTATGCAATAACTCTGTCAATTTTAAGTCTACAGACTCGAAATTTGATATACAGGGCACTGCGATTTAGGAAAATCATTTTAATCGGTTTTCAGCCAGAAATTTGGCTGTTAAGGGGACAAAGTTCAACGATTTGACCTTTGAGAACTCTACCAATTTCATCCGAAAATTTTGAGCCGAAACACTTGAAATTTTAGATATAGCTTCCTTGGACATGGATCTAACTTAATAACTTGAAGCCCAAAACAATAAATTTTAAGGGGTCATAATAGGGGTTAAAGTTAAAAAAATTAACCGCTTTTTTTTTTTTGTTTTTGCTCAACATACACCTCCAAACACCCGGCCAATGCCGGGCTTAAATGCTAGTATGTATATAAAAGTGAACGTGTCTGTGTGTACATTTCCCTACGCAATAACTCTGTCAATTTTCAGTCCACAGACTCGAAATTTGATATACAGGGTACTGAGATTTGGGAAAATCTTTGTAATCTGTTTTCGGCCAGAAATTTGGCTATTAAGGGGTGAAAGTTCAACGATTTGACCTTTGAGAACTCTACCAAATTCCTCCACCAATTTTGGGTCCAAACACTTGGAATTTTAGATATAGGTTCCTTGGGCATGGATCTAACTTAATAACTTGATTTGAGCCCAAAGCAATAAATGATCAGGGGTCATAATAGGGGTCAAAGTTTTTTAAAAATTTGACCTCTGCGGTCTCTACCAAATTACTAAGACAATATCTGGTCTAAACATTTGAAATTTTACATAAAGTGTATTCAGGATTAGGGCAAGCTTTTTAACTGGTTTGATTCTAAAATTCATGTATGTATGTTCGCATGTTTGCCTAAAACTTTCGTCAGAGGCGACGGATTTTTACAATATCAGTATCATTTCGAAGTTCGACCTTTCAGATGATAAATATCGAAAAATTGGCTAAAAGTATTAATATCTTCCCCTTTGACTGGGAACTTTTTTACAGGGGGGGAGTCGCTTTTTTCGCCGATATTTTTGAAAGTCATCCTCTCCTTTCGAGTCTGTAGACTGAAAATTGACAGAATTATTGCATAGGGAAATGTACACGTACATACACACTGACATACATACACACACAGACACGTTCGATTGTCTAGCCTTAATTAAAACCTATGTCACTTCCGGTTTGACGGTGGTTGTAACAGCAAAGACGTCAGGTTTTTAACCCGTTCTTTTCTTCCTCCACGATACAGGTTCGAGCCTGCCTTCCTATTACCACTTTTTATTTTTTATTTTGCTCAACACACACAGCCATACACCCGTGCAACGCCAGGCTGAAATGCTAGTATATATCTATAAAAGTGAACGTGTCTGTGTGTCTATCTGTGTGTCTGTGTACATTTCCTGACACAATAACTCTGTCAATTTTCAGTCTACAGACTCGAAATTTGATACACAGTGTATGTAGATTTGAGAAAATCTTTGGCTGAAAGAAATTTGGCTGTTAAGGGGGTCAAAGTTCAACGATTTTACCTTTGACAACTCTACCGAACTACGAACACACAGACAGACAGGCACTTTCACTTTTATAGATATATAGATATATGTACATGTATATATATACATGTATACACCACACGTATACAATACACACACATGTGTTCAACACAGACGCACACGTTTTATTGCCAGTCTTTTCACCTATGTTATTAAAGAAAAAGAACAAGTCAAATCTTAAATGCCTTTCAGCACATAATTCTATTTCAGTCTGTGAAAGCAATTTGTTTGAGTTTCTTTTCTATTGCATGCCAGTGAAAGATATAAAAAAAATCAATTGCTTTGGTTGGCTGCTTTCATTCCGTAAATGTTGCTGTTGTTTGGGATTCTGCTGCGATTTCGCTTTTCTCATTCCTTCCTTTAGAATGGTTCGTACTTTTGACAGTTTTAACTTTGAATTTATTTACTCTTTTTGAATTCTTCCTTCTTTTCCCCAAGACGAGACAACCATAAAATTGTGCAATTTAAGAAAATAAATAAATAAATACTTTCATGATTCTTTTGTAGAATATGACGTTTTGTTTTAATATAAATTATAAAAGACAGAATTGCAAGTAATTTTCAAGCAAAAATTATAAAACAAACGAAATAAAAAAATTGCATCTTTCAAGTGACTGTAAATAAATATTATGATAATTATGACTGTATAAAGTTAATTGCAAAAACGATTAATTATAATACCATCCTTTTAAATGATTAGAACCCTGGAACACGGTGACCCTAGTATACGTTTCTTTTTCAGGTTATGATGTGAAATACGATGTTTTTCCTGTCCCTGGTTACGGTATTTGCCTCGCCTTAAGGTGTTATTTATAATGTTATTTGATTATATATGTGTGTATTATATAATGTACTGTATTTTGTTACTAATTTTTAATGCCGTACCTCAGGGCTCTACTGTATTTAAATCTTCTAAATTTGTACAAGCAGATTGTTATCATTTAATGCTTAATGATTATAGCAAATGTAAGAATTGGTTGCAAAAAATAATTATGTAAGAATCGGATGAGAAATCTCTATAAACTGCATTGAATTCACAATAAGTATATAATTAGCAGCATGGGCGGACTATGGCTACATGTGTCCATATTCAGAAAGGTTTTTCTTGTCAGCAAAGTCTTTTGCTTATGAGTAATATCTCTTTTTGTAAAATTTCTAGTGATTCATGCAATGTACTCATGATAAATATCAAAATATTCTAATATTTTACTAAAAACACCAGCAATTTAAATAAAAATATTCTTACTGCATCGAAAACTCATATATAAATTTTGTAAACTTTAAACGGTCTATTTTTTTATTTTTGTATTTGAGCTT
Source organism: Euprymna scolopes (assembly GCF_053919585.1). NCBI lineage: Eukaryota > Metazoa > Mollusca > Cephalopoda > Sepiida > Sepiolidae > Euprymna > Euprymna scolopes. The sequence continues at coordinate 79,325,442 of NC_136499.1, read as the reverse complement.
TCTTTACAGATACTGCAATGGCTATTTTTACTGAGAATTTCATTCTTTTAAAAATAAGTGGGAATTCCTCACAAATTAATGGCATTCTTCCTAGAAAAACTATTTACTGAATATGTGATTCACTGAACAATCATTTTTCATCGGTAATCTCATCGAAATTATTAGAACATTGATCATTAGAATCAATAGGTCAGTTTTTCATGTCAGATCAGCATAAAATGATGCCCCACCCTCCTTCAGAATAGAAGAACTGGTCACTCTGATCCTCTAAATTGTGTGTCATTTCAATCTTTAAAAATGTAGGTTTAGAAAGCAGTTTATTAACTTTGGGGTACCTAGACACTCATTCAATGAGTTAAAAGTTTAATAAGCAAAACAAAAACAACAATTTGTCAATTTTTTGTAAAGAAAATTAATTTTTGAAAAGTAATTAAATTCAAATGGTTTCAAATGGGTTATTATTTTTTAAATAAAAATACAAGAATGATGATAATGTCTGTATATCATTTCTAGTTGCAAATTACAAATGATAAAACAGCATTACAATGCTTTCATAGACTCGGTAAAAATCTAATTGTAGATCTTGTATTCAATTAGAATGTAAGTAATGTTTGCGAATATAATGCTTGCTGGAAATTCTAATAATATTTTCATTAACCATGTGGCTTTTAAATTCAGCCTAACTTGGTTAAATTTAACTTAGTTTTAAGTCGAACTTAATTATTATCCACGTGTATAATGAGGTTTGGCATTCCAGATTATTTTAATTATTAGTGTGAGCATTTTGTTGCTCTTACTCTAATTTGTTATTATTGTTGTTCTTGCTAAAGTAGCGTGGAAAAAAATTTTTCACACAAGTATAATTCTACTCGAATTCCACTGATATGTTATAGCAATCTAAATGTGTCAGTGAATTTACGTGTGTCTGTGTAAATACTTCCATGTATTTTGATTAGTTTAAAATAAAAAATTAAAAAAATAACTTCATAAAATAAAATTAAAAAAAAACAGGCATTCATTTTTGTATATAGGTTTGGCAAGAAAAGAATCATTTTTATTTTTCCATTTTCTTTTAATATAAGAACCTTTCCCGGAATTTCATGTTTTCCCAGGATAATTGTTCACTATGAATCTTCTCATTAATTTCCTCTTGTGGTAAAACAAACTGATTTATTTGCCAATTTTACTTTCTTTATTTCTTTCTTTCATTAATGATGTCTAACTACCCTGAGGTCTTTAATCCAACAACAATTAATCACTGTTTATTTTCTATGAAAGATTTTTATTTTTTATTTATTTTTTATTAAGCAACACATTTGCTGTTGTGGCAATATTTCAATAAAAATAAAATAAAAATAAAACGAAAATCAAATAAAAGATGTAATTATAGGTTCAATATTTAAAATTTCTTTCTGATTCATTTTTTATTTTATATTTTCATTTAAAATTTAGCATTAATAGTAAATCATACTGAAAAGTTTTTCTTTTTGATTCATTTTTATTTTCATTTAAAATTAAGCATTTACAGTAAATCATACTGAAAAGTTTTTTTCTTTTTGATTAATTTTTTATTTTATATTTTCATTTAAAATGTAGCATTTACAGTAAATCATACTGAAAAGTTTTTTCTTTTTGATTCATTTTTTATTTTATATTTTCATTTAAAAATTTACCATTTACAGTAAATCATACTGAAATGTTTTTTTCTTTTTGATTCATTTTTTATTTTATATTTTGATTTAAAATGTAGCATTTACAGTAAATAATGCTGGAAAGTTTTTTGTTCTTGATTCATTTTTTTATTTTATATTTTCATTTAAAATTTAGCATTTACAGTAAATCATACTGAAAAGTTTTTTCTTTTTGATTCATTTTTTATTTTATATTTTGATTTAAAATTTAGCATTTACAGTAAATAATGCTGGAAAGTTTTCTGTTCTTGATTCATTTTTTTATTTTATATTTTCATTTAAAATTTAGCATTTACAGTAAATCATACTGAAAAGTTTTTTCTTTTTGATTCATTTTTTTATTTTATATTTTCATTTAAAATGTAGCATTTACAGTAAATCATACTGAAAGGTTTTTTCTTTTTGATTCATTTTTTATTTTATATTTTCATTTTAAATTTAGCATTTACAGTAAATCATACTGAAAAGTTTTTTCTTTTTGATTCATTTTTTATTTTATATTTTTATTTAAAATTTAGCATTTACAGTAAATCATACTGAAATGTTTTTCTTTTTGATTCATTTTTTATTTTATATTTTCATTTGAAATTTAGCATTTACAGTAAATCAAACTGAAAAGTTTTTTCTTTTTGATTCATTTTTTTATTTTATATTTTCATTTAAAATGTAGCATTTACAGTAAATCATACTGAAATGTTTTTCTTTTTGATTCATTTTTTATTTTATATTTTCATTTGACATTTAGCATTTACAGTAAATCATACTGAAAGTTTTTTTTCTTTTTGATTCATTTTTTATTTTATATTTTCATTTAAAATTTAGCATTTACAGTAAATCATACTGAAAGGTTTTTTTATTTTTGATTCATTTTTTATTTTATATTTTCATTTAAAATTTAGCATTTACAGTAAATCATACTGAAAGGTTTTTTTATTTTTGATTCATTTTTTATTTTATATTTTCATTTAAAATTTAGCATTTACAGTAAATCATACTGAAAGGTTTTTTATTTTTTGATTCATTTTTTATATTATATTTTCATTTAAAATTTAGCATTTACAGTAAATCATACTGAAAGGTTTTTTTATTTTTTATTCATTTTTTATTTTATATTTTCATTTAAAATTTAGCATTTACAGTAAATCATACTGAAAGGTTTTTTTATTTTTGATTCATTTTTTATTTTATATTTTCATTTAAAATTTAGCATTTACAGTAAATCATACTGAAAGGTTTTTTTATTTTTGATTCATTTTTTATTTTATATTTTCATTTAAAATTTAGCATTTACAGTAAATCATACTGAAAGGTTTTTTTATTTTTGATTCATTTTTTATTTTATATTTTCATTTAAAATGTAGCATTTACAGTAAATCATACTGAAAGGTTTTTTTATTTTTGATTCATTTTTTATTTTATATTTTCATTTAAAATGTAGCATTTACAGTAAATCATACTGAAAAGATTTTTCTTTTTGATTCATTTTTTATTTTATATTTTCATTTAAAATTTAGCATTTACAGTAAATAATACTGAAAAGTTTTTTCTTTTTGATTCATTTTTTATTTTATATTTTGATTTAAAATTTAGCATTTACAGTAAATCATACTGAAAGGTTTTTTTTCTTTTTGATTCATTTTTTATTTTATATTTTCATTTGAAATTTAGCATTTACAGTAAATCATACTGAAAGGTTTTTTTATTTTTTATTCATTTTTTATTTTATATTTTCATTTAAAATGTAGCATTTACAGTAAATCATACTGAAAAGTTTTTTCTTTTTGATTCATTTTTTATTTTATATTTTCATTTAAAATTTAGCTTTTACAGTAAATCATACTGAAAGGTTTTTTCTTTTTGATTCATTTTTTATTTTATATTTTCATTTACAATTTACCATTTACAGTAAATCATACTGAAAAGTTTTTCTTTTTTATTCATTTTTATTTTCATTTAAAATGTAGCATTTACAGTAAATCATAGTGAAAAGTTTTTCTTTTTGATTCATTTTTTTATTTTATATTTTCATTTAAAATGTAGCATTTACAGTAAATCATACTGAAAGGTTTTTTTTCTTTTTGATTCATTTTTTATTTTATATTTTTATTTAAAATTTAGCATTTACAGTAAATCATACTGAAAAGTTTTTTTTCTTTTTTATTCATTTTTTTATTTTATATTTTCATTTAAAATTTAGCATTTACAGTAAATCATACTGAAAAGATTTTTCTTTTTAATTCATTTTTTTGTTTTATATTTTCATTTAAAATTTTGCATTTACAGTTAATCATACTGAAAAGTTTATCTTTTTGATTCATTTTTTATTTTATATTTTTATTTAAAATTTAGCATTTACAGTAAATCATACTGGAAATTTTTTTTCTTTTTGATTCATTTTTGATTTTATATTTTCATTTAAAATTTAGAATTTACAGTAAATCATACGTAAAAGTTTTTTCTTTTTGATTCATTTTTTATTTTATATTTTCATTTAAAATTTAGCATTTACAGTAAATCATACTGAAAAGTTTTTTCTTTTTGATTCATTTTTTATTTTATATTTTCATTTAAAATTTAGCATTTACAGTAAATCATACTTGAAAGTTTTTTCTTTTTGATTCATTTTTTATTTTATATTTTCATTTAAAATTTAGCATTTACAGTAAATCATACTTGAAAGTTTTTTCTTTTTGATTCATTTTTTTATTTTATATTTTCATTTAAAATTTAGCATTTACAGTAAATCATACTGAAAGGTTTTTTTTCTTTTTTATTCATTTTTTATTTTATATTTTTATTTAAAATTTAGCATTTACAGTAAATCATACTGGAAGGTTTTTTCTTTTTTATTCATTTTTTTATTTAATATTTTCATTTAAAATTTAGAATTTGCAGTGAATCATACTGAAAAGTTTTTTCTTTTTGATTCATTTTTTTATTTTATATTTTTATTTAAAATTTAGCATTTACAGTAAATCATACTGAAAAGTTTTTTCTTTTTGATTCATTTTTTTATTTTATATTTTCATTTAAAATTTAGCTTTTACAGTAAATCATACTGAAAAGTTTTTTATTTTTGATTCATTTTTTATTTTATATTTTCATTTAAAATTTAGCATTTACAGTAAATCATACTTGAAAGTTTTTTCTTTTTGATTCATTTTTTATTTTATATTTTTATTTAAAATTTAGCATTTACAGTAAATCATACTGGAAGGTTTTTTCTTTTTTATTCATTTTTTATTTTATATTTTCATTTAAAATTTAGAATTTGCAGTAAATCATACTGAAAAGTTTTTTCTTTTTGATTCATTTTTTTATTTTATATTTTCATTTAAAATTTAGCTTTTACAGTAAATCATACTGAAAAGTTTTTTCTTTTTGATTCATTTTTTATTTTATATTTTCATTTAAAATTTAGAATTTACAGTAAATCATACTGGAAAGTTTTTTCTTTTTGATTCATTTTTGATTTTATATTTTCATTTAAAATTTAGCATTTACAGTAAATCATACTTAAAAGTTTTTTTCTTTTTGATTCATTTTTTATTTTATATTTTCATTTAAAATTTAGCATTTACAGTAAATCATACTGGAATTTTTTTCTGATTTTGAAAGGCATACTTTTGTTTTACATTTTTATAGTTTGTCATGCTTCAGAAGAGTTTTGAACAAGCCACGTGTACTTGTATTATTTGGATGCTTTCGACTACTGTTCTCATCTTGAGTGTCATTTTAACATTCTTCAAAGTACGTCATCTTGTCAAACTCGGAAATATTTATTTTGAACTTGGGGATCTGCATATAATTTCGAACAGATTTATTTAATCTCGAATTGAGTAGAAGTCCTAAGTTATTCTGCAGTTACATTTTGAGGATTGAATCATCAATTTCTAGGAGAATGTAACTTTATAACTGAATTGTACCAAGTACTTTATCCACTACGCTATCTGCTCCTCACAAAAGTTCAAAAAACGTAAAACATGTACAGAATACAATAAATTTATTGCAGATCAAGTAATTTACTAACACATGTATTGATGATTTTAGTAAGATGATGTCAAGACTAATATATACATAGATTGTGCTATTAGTGTCGGTATGTCTATTTGTGGATGCAATTGAAAACAAAGATCTATACGAAAGTGGACAGTTTATGATAACTTGTATTAGTTATTTTAACAGTAATATTCATTCATGTTTATAAAATGGCAAATATAATGTTTTGCTTCACTTTATTGATAATTTGCAAATTAAAAATTATTGAAATGAAAATGAAAATAAAAATAAAAATATGAGGTTAAGGACTGAAAACATAAGCCAGCAGAGGTCCTCAGACATTTCTGAACATTTAATTAAAAAAACATTTTTTGTAGTACGTATTTTATATTTAACAGAAAGTATCTGGGTTTTATAACATACACACCTAGAAAATAAACAACTACTATCATTGCAAGAAGGAAGAAGCTAACTTGAAAAAAAGGAAGCTTATTAATTCTTAATATAAGAAATAATGCCTGTCGGCATAAGTATTTTTTCAAGAATGTAGCCACTATTTATGAAGTTTTAAGTCTGGAGACGAAAAATTGAGGGAAAAGAATTTCCGCTCACTCAGAGATGAGAGATCATCTATAATATAAATCTCACCTGTCTGTTTAAATGTATGTATGTATGTCTGCCTAAAACTTTTGACAGACACGTCGGAATGTGACGAAACCAGTATCATTTTAAACCAAACTTTTATCAACGCTCTGATCCCCACCTGGCATCAATTGAAATGGATGGGTTTCGTCTTGGGGAGGCTCCATGTTTTGACAAGCTTCTGAGATTGACCTTTACTCCAGATCTGAAATGGAACATGTACATCAAATCTATTACCAAGGTTGCTGGAAAAATAGTGGGATCCTCCTACCGCTCCAGTAGATATCTCACTGATAAAGAGTGGGGAAAATCTATATAAAATCCAAGTACGTCCAAGGATTGAGTACTGTTGCCACATCTGGGCAGGAGCTACTAAAAACAGCCTATCTTGACTTGACAGAGTACAAAATAGACTTCGTAGCCTAGTGGGGGGATGCCCTTTTCTCTTTCCTGCAACCTCTCTCCCACAAAAGGGACGTTGCGAGCCTGTCATTGTTTTATCGTTATTTCCATGGGAAGTGCTCATCTGAGCTCCAATCTCTGCCCCCCCTCGCCAATCTTTCATAAAAAACACCCATCTAGCTGAAACCACTGTCAGTAATTTTCCCCACTCTTTATCTGTTCCTAAATCAAAACATAGATTCTATGAACAAAGCTTCTTTCTTAGAAGTGCGTGGAAATCTCTTCCGTTTGCCTGTTTCCCACCTGACTACAACTTGGATGTCTTTAAGTCCAACATAAAAAGGTTCCTGTTGAACCGCCCCCTTAAGTAAGACACTTTATCTCCATTACTAGCGATTACTACGATATTATTCCATTGATTACTGTACATGCAATAACCCTTATCCCCGAGCAGCCTTCTTGTAAAAAAAAAAAAAAAATACTCAAATTTTCGGGCAACAAATATCGAAAAATTGGCCAAAAGCATTAATTCCTTCACCCTCATCTGGGCACTTTTCTACGAGGAAGGGTCACTTTTTTTCTGCAGACATTTTCGAAAGTCATGCACTCTTCAATTGACTAGCCTTAATTTTGACATTCGTCACTTCCGGTTTTGCGATGGACGAAACAGCAAAGACGTCACTTTTTTTTTCATGTTCTTTTCCTCCTTTGCGGTACGGGTTCAAGCTTGCTTGCCTACTACCATTTTCTTTTTTTTTGCTCAACACATACCTCTAAACACCCAGGCAACACCGATCACCCACGCTAGTTTTATATATATACTAGCAGGCCGTTCGGTGTTGCCCGGTCGTAAAATACACATAAATATTATATTTTAATTCATACAGAAACTGGGACATGTGCGTGTGAGTATTATGTTTTTTTCTAAACAGCTCATTTCTTGTAAGCAAAATACTTAAACTGAGATCGAAACCAAAACCTAAAGACAGTAAATCAAATGCAATAACGATTAGGCCAGCTTGACACGATCTTTAAAAGTCTTTTCAAACCTACTTATTCTTAACCTAAGTAATTTGTCAATTGAACGATTCACACATACACATTCATGAAAATAGTTGACAAACAGATAAAAATCCGATGACTCCCTACGTATTAATTTTTTATTTTGATTTCTTAGCAGCCCTTTTCCGGATTAAAACAAATTAAAAAGTTTTCGACATATCTGAATACCCTATGTACCAAATTTCAAGTTTGTAGATCAAAAATTCATTGAGTATATATGTTTTCGCACACACACACACACACACACACACACACACACACACACACACATGTACACACATTTTTCACTTTCTAGATTATTTTAATGTTGTTCCATTTCTTTTTTAAGTGGAAAAGGGAACCTTTAAAACAACTGTAGCTATCATACTAAACAGTAATTTTGTTGAGTCCTAATTTCATCGAAGTGTCTCATTTGTATTAGTGATGTTGCCAAAGACTGTGGAAGTAGGTATATTACGTTCAAATACTATTTGATCGATTGTAATCAAATGGTATAGTTGTATTAGGAAAAGAATGCACCTACAATTTCCATTTTTAGCTATGGATGAAATATCAACTTTTGTTTTATTAACTGTATAAAATAAATCGTTTACAATCGGAATTGCGTTTTCACATTAAAAGCGACATACAATAAGAAAACCAAAAGAGTCAAGTACAATAACTATCAGGCCAGCTTGACACGTGTTTAAACTGTTTTCAAACATACTTATTCTTAAAATAATGTGACTGATTCATGGATGCGCATTTATGAAACAGTTGCTAACAGATAAAATCTGAATACACTATTTCAATTCTGTAGATCAAAAATTCGTTGAGTGTATAGGTTGAGAAATGTCCTCACACATACACACACACACATTCTCACTTTTATATATATATATATATATATATATATATATATATATATATATATATATATATATACCCGCTGTTGCCCGGTGGTAAAATATGCATAAATATTATATTTTAATTAATGCAGAATTTTAATTCATTATAAACGTAAGTATTAAACATAAAGTTAAATTCTTTAAAAAAAAAAATGAATAAAAAACGGGCAGAAACTGAAACACGAGCATGCGAGTATTATATTTTTTTCGAAACAGTTCACGTCTTGTAAGTAAAAAGAAATATTCAAGCTGAAATCGAAACTAAAACAGTAAGTGCATTACACAAGCTTGACATGATTTTCTAAGAATGTTTTCAAACCAACTCAACATAAGGAAGCTGTCATATTTCCTGGCTGCGCATATGCAGTCATGAAACTGTTTAAAACGCATAAAAATCTGGTAGCCTCCCACATACCATTTTTTCAGTTTGGACCATTTAGCAGCCCTTTTTTTTATTAAAAATTTTCCACAAAATTATCGCCCCATTAGCCTCCTCTTTTCATCTAAATATTTCAGTCCATAATTACTCCAGTTGTAGTCCACCACTTCACAGTTGCTAAACTTCTGTCTGACCAACAGTATGGGTTTAGACAAGCCTGTTCTACTGCAGATATTCTAACTGTAATCTCTGAACGCATAAAGCAGGGGAAAATAGATATATCTAAGGCCTTTGACAGAATATGGCACAATGGTCTTCTCATGAAAATCAGATCCTATGGTATTACTGGACAAATAATTAACATAGTCAAATTGTTCTTAAGTAAGAGAAGAATCCAAGTTGTCCTCGATGATTGTAAATCAAAACAATATGATATAAATGTGGCTGTACCTCAGGATCCTTGGACCTTTATTATTCCTGATATTCATAAATAATTTCCCTGATAAAATTGTCTCTGAGATGAGTATATTTACTGACGACACCACACTCTATAATAGACACAATGGGAAAACGAATGAACACGTATCCAAGACAATGGCAGAAACCCTGTGGTGGAATGGAGACAAAAATGGATCGTCACATTCAATGCTGCCAAGACTAAACTCCTCTCCTTTAATAACTACAAGAAACCTGCTCAACCACTAATAGCTAGATAAGTAGGCCGATACTATTTTCAGATAATAACTTTATTCATCCATAATGATGGAGGTCTGAAACATACAATGATATTATGGCAACCTGAATATAAGATAACAATTCAACTATCTGTTGGATAAATCTAAGATGCACTAATGGCTGGATTATGATTATGTAATACACTATCCTCTATCCCTCCTCGAGTCATTTGGGAGTATTCTGAATGACTGATTTAATGTCTGTTACTGATGATTACAGATAGGATTATGTTCTTTTCAAAGCTCATATTAATAGATAGTGTCTTTATACTGTCTTTGCACTATGACCTCAAATCATGTGGGAAAATAAAATTAAAATAAGAATTGATAAGTGTACTGCTTGTACATAAAATAAAGAGACAGTCATGAACCATCATTGGGTAGACTGCCCTCTGGCTCGGGGATTATTCTGCCCCGTTTAATGTTCATAATCACTGAGCCACTTTGGTTCTTGCCGTGGGCGACTGGAGCGTCTTGGAGTCTGGTCAAAGGAAAGTTGTTCTGGTCTTACTCTAGGTATCATGCTCCTTCTCGGTGTAGTTGGTACCATGGATGAAGGCATTGGAGCCTGCGGTGTGGGAGGTGGCCTGGTAGACACAGGTGTGGGAGGTTGACTGTCATCCAAGACTGAAGGCATTGGTGATTTAGGCTGAGTTCATGAGGTGGTCTACCCTGCTCAGCTGGCGTAATACAGACAGGAGTTGAACAATGACTTGGTGAAGCTGGTGCATGCCCACTGTTGTCCTGTAGTTTCGAGTCTGTGACGGTCTGAGATGGAACAGCTGGGGCTATTGTTATCCCACTCACTGGTGTAGGTGGGTTGGGATTTCCTCCTTTGAAGTGATATCTCAAGTCATGGTCAATGGTATATTTTTCAGGAGGGGAATACACCGGCATGTACTTTCGTAGAAACTTCCTGTTGCATAATGTCACTCTGCCTGATCCGTCCATGCGTACAACATACTAGTCATATTGATGAACTTTAATGACAGTTCCAGTTTTGTCCCATTTTCTTGGACAAGAGCCACTTTGATTTTGGATCCTGACCTGGTCTCCCACTCTGAGAAGTGGCAGCTGCTTTGTATGTTCAGCTAAGCGTTCGGCAGTTTTCATGTGTCGGTTGTGTAAAGCTTCCTCTCTCAGAGTAAGTGTGTCACTCCATGTCTCATGAGGTTTGTAGCGGCCAGATTGGGATGAAGTCTCGGATCACCCGCCCAAAGACACACATTGCTGGAGATAATTTTGTGTCTCTGTCCGGAGTGTTTCGATACTGCAACATGGCATGCTGAAAGGCATCGGTGTCTAGTTCACCATTTGGTCCAGTGTTGTCTGTAATCATGCATTTCACGTTCTTCACCCCAACTTCTGCTCTACAGTTGCTATGTGGAATAGCTACAGATGAGAGCCTATGATGCACACCCCAGGTCTTCAGGAAATCTCTGGTTGTTGAAGTTGTAAACTCTGGGCCGCCATCTGAAGATAACTCATCTGCTATTCCAAATGTGACAAATGTGCATCGTAAACAGTCAATGAGGCCAGAGGCACCATCGTGTGTCCTTTAAACGATGGGCCAGTTTGAGTATCTATCAACAAGCACCAGGTAATTACCGTCTTTGTAGTGGAAGAAGTCTGCATATACACACTGAAATGGATACAAGGGGTAGATGGGTGGCATTGGTGGTGCACTTGGTTGAGATGGGGCATTTTGGTTGCAATGATTGCAAGAGTTTCTGAGTTTGGTGATGTCATTGCTTATACCAGGCCAAAACACAGAGGTTTCTGCTCTTGATGCTATGGATGAAATGCCTTGATGTGCACATCTTTCCTCAGTAACGGTAGAACCACTATCCTGTCTTTGTATATAATGACACCATTAACGGTGGAAAGGTGGTTGCGGAACTGATGGTATTCTCTCAAGGAAGGAGGCAGATCATTTTGGATGTCTGACATTTCACTTTCAATTTGCTGTACTAGTTTGAACATCTCCTCGCCGCTGGCTGTTGCAGTTCTAATCTTGTCCCAGGACATACACTGCAATGATGTGACTGAAGACACGGCTGATGAGTAGAATATGGCTTCATCACATTGTGAGGTGGTGTCTGGCTCTCCGGTCGTAACATCCGAGGCTTTGTGCTGCAGTGTTCGGATGGTTTGTGGCACCTCACTCCAGCTGTAGCCATCAATAGAGGCTATGTCATCAATGAGAACCATATTGTCAGGCCTTCCAACTGAGTGGCAGCACGGTTGTTGGCACCAGGCACGTGTAGCATTGTGAACTTGTACCTTAGGGTCTTTTCCTTCAGATTGCGAAGTCTTGAATTAGGGATGTCCTCCAGTGATCTGTCCCCAAAAAGCTTGATCAGGGGCTTGTGGTCTACTGCGATGATCAACTTGTCACATCCCAGAACAAAGTATCTTGCTTTCTCCAAGGCGTCAGCAATTACAAGGATTTCACCTTCGACAGGTGCGTACCTGGATTCTGTGGGGCTGGTGAACCTGCTGCCAACAAGAGTTATCTTCCACCCGTCTTGGCAACAGAAGGGCATAGTTTTGATGCATGTGCAATGTTTTTGGAACAGCCAGAATCCAATGCCATTCTTGGACCAGTCTGTAGCTAAGCAAGTTGGTTTGTTTTTGTCGAATATCTGGACACCATGTTTAATTTCACTGATGATGATTGCTTTTGACTCCTGAAAAAGACGTTCCAGTGTGTCGTCCCAGTTGAATGGAGTTCCAGGTTTCAACAGTTGTCTGAATGCTTGCATCCTCTCAGTCATGTTGAAGGCGTATGATACCTGGTTTACGAGGCCAAACTATGATCTTATATCCGTGATGTTCTTCAGTAAAGGAAAGTCTAAAATTGCTTCAAGATAGTGACTACATGGTCGCACGCTGTCTGGAGCAATTTCAAAGCCAGCAAATTCTACAGTGTCTTGAGCAAAGACGAATTTCTCCGGGTTCAAGATGATACCGTTCTTTCCACAAGTTTCCAGCCAGTTACAGGATTGAAGGAAACTGTTCTGGATACTGTTTAATCAAAGAAGAGTGTCGTCAATGCACTTTGTTTTGTCTGGAATGTCGGCGACAATTTCATCAAAGCGGCGGGTATAGCCATCCCCAGAGGCTATGTATCCTTGAGATGCAGTTTTCTATCTGTACCTGCCTCACGGTGTGATGAAGGTGGTGAGATGTTTGTCCTCTTCTCTAATGGGTACACTGTGATATCCGTTCCAGGCATCAAAGACAGTCTTTTTAGTGTTGCATGGGATGGAGTGAGCCTGATGAAATGGGGACTGTGTGTGGTGGGTCTCCCTCACTGCATGAGTGTTGAGTGCGTGGAAGTCTATGGTTTGCCGCAGAGTGCCATTCTTCTTTGTGCAGACCACCATGCGATGACACCAAGTGATCAGTTCTCCAACTGGGACGGGCTCGATGACGCCAAGTTGAACATCCTGATCTAGGCCTGCTTTCACTTCATCCTGCCAATGTAGTGGTACTGGGACAGGTGTGTGATGCACGACAGGTGTAGCTTTGGGGTCGACTATGAGCCGCATTGGTGGGCCTGCCATGTGAGGAAGTGGTTAATGGTGACATGTATTGAAAGTACTGGATTTGTACCCGTCTAGTAGGTACTATTGAAGTTTCTCTTGGTTAGCTTCAGTTGCAGGAAATGGCAGAGCCGATGGTGGAGGGGGTGGTGATCACGTTTGGGGCATTTACACTTGTCACTGTCTTTACATGAGGTGGACATAGAGTCTTGAGAAAATGTTGATTGTGACTGGATTTGCGGTGCAGGGTTTCTCTTATCTTTCTGTGGACATGGGGAAACCATACATTGGCTGATAGTGTTCATTGCTGCTTGACTGTTGCTCTGTGATTCACCGATGGTTGGGAAGTTATGTGTAATCATGCCAAGTGCTGCACATGCTTCTCTGCTTAGAAACATTTTGTCGGATTTGTCAGTCACGTACACAACTTGGGGCGTTTCATAGGTTTCCCCTCTCGTTTCTTTGCCAGAGATGTGGAAAATAGCTGCTCCAAGAATTCTTATGCCGACATTTTTAGCAGCATGCATCTTCATTGTCACGAGAATTAAGTGTTTTTCTGAGATACTGAGTCGATGAAGCACTTTGATACCGGGTAGACAACTTTAGCAGCCTGTGTCAGCGATAGCAGTGATGGTAGTTCTCTTTGACTTTGGTGTGATCTTTGAGTCTATGCCAAAATGGTCGTAGTCTTTGGGATCAACACGAGCAGTCACTTGAATGAAAGGTTGAGGCTGTGATGACTGGCGCACCCAGGTGTCTGATAGCTGATTGTACAGGTGATGGTCTAGATGGACAACATATCTGTCATAGTTTTTGTCATAACTGGTTGCAGCACAGAGGGAGTCAAATACAGCACTTTCATGTTCAGTCTTAGTGTCCGTCACTTTTTGTTTGCCTCTGCACACAGCCTCAAAATGGTTCATTCTTCTGCAGTTGTTGCAGGTCTCACCATATGCTAGACACTCTTTCTTGCGATCTCTCTGACCTCTCTTTCCACAATAAGTGCATGCTGTCTCTTGTTTGTTAGTTTTCTTGGTTATGACATGTGCAGCATTTCTGTTGCGACGATATATGCTGCTAGCTGCTTCGGCCCCTTGGGCATCAAGTAGTTTGGATGCAGAGCGTTTACCAGATTCCTTGAATTCAACGAACTGAAAAGTTTGTTCAAGGGTCATGCTCTGATTTCTGTCCCCAAGGAGATCTAGCTGAATGTCAGAGTCATTGAGTCCACGAACAAGCACACCATGTAGGATTGCATCCATTGTATTTTCCTCACACACTGCCAGGACTCTCATGGCTGTTAGAACATCTTCTTGAGATTTTTCTCTCAGGGAGCCGCCAGCTGATATTGTAAGGTCTCTGCGCAAAGTTTCATCACAACACTCTAACAGTTGAATTACCAGTTCTTTGTCCTTGATTTTGGTGGCTTCAACATAGTCTTTCCATCGTGATAGGAAGTATGACCAGTCCTCATTTGTACCAGCTGATGAGATGGTAGGTCGTTTGACTTTTTCTACCTTGTTGCAGCTTGCAGTACTTGTGGGAGTTGTGGTGTGCCCTATCGCATGGGTTGTCAGAAGTGCTGCCACAATTGCTGCGTCAAGATCTTGAAGTCGCAGTCGGGGATCGGGCATTTTACCACTGGTATCCTACTGGTGTTGTTGATCTTCTGCTGGTGATGATGTTGGTCTAGTGGTCTCTCAGTTGATGGAATCCGTCCGTTATAGGCATTACTGTACGTGCATCATAGATAAGTAGGTCGATACTATTTTCAGATAATAACTTTACTAATCCAAAATGATGGAGGTCTGAAACATACAATGATATTATGGCAACATGAGTATAACATAACTACTTGGCCTTCGGGTCAAGATCAAAGTGTAGTATTTGTTCTTCAGATGCTGCACTTTGTATTTCTTGTTCTCCATCAGTGGAGAAGAAATCCTTCACGACTGAGAAAATTTTTATATTTGTTCCTTTTCTCCACATTAAAAGACGACCCTGGTGTCTAACTCTGTCCCGTGGGGAGACATTGTAAATAGGAACATGAATATAACATAACAATTCAACTATCTATTGGATAAATCGAAGATGCACTAATGGCTGGATTATGATTATGTAATACACTATCCTCTAATAGCCATGAGAAATGATACATTACTGAAAGTGGCTCATTCAAACTCCTTGGTTTAACGTTCACGGGGAACATGTTGGAATAGATACATTGAGTGCATTGCCAAGCTGTTGAAAAGAAGGTGGGCTCTCTCTACCGTGCTAGAATGCCTGGGAGTACATTTGCAATGTCACCATTCGCACATGTATGGAGTATTGTTGCTGCATTTGGGTTGGTGCATCTGCTACTCGTCCCTCCCTCTTAGAGTTCAAAAGAGAGATGCCAACCAAATAGGTCCCGCACTATCAGCTAGGCTTTAACCACTGTCCATCAATGAGATTTTGCATTCCTCTACCTGCTTTACAAGTATTTTAATGGTTGTTGCTTCGACGGACTACAAGTCCCAATACCACCTATATGTAGATACTCCCGACAAACCCGACAAACAGCAAAATCCCACCCCTACCCAGTAGAAATCCCTAGATATAAGAAAGCCTTCTACTCTAATAATTTCATCCCTAGGACTGCTAGACTTTGAAATTTCCTTTCAGATTCCTATTTCCCTGACTTCTCTAACATACAGTAGTTTAAGTGCGATGTAAACAGACATTTTACTGCTCAGCTCTCCACATAGTACCCCTACAAATTATGTCCTAGATAGTAGCCCCCTACATCAAAGTGGCGCTGTGCTTTGTTTGGGGTGAAAATGCAATAAAAAAATGCAACCTCAAATAAAATTCTTTCTGAAATCATGTCAAATCAAAATATAGTTTTTAAGTTTCAGTGTTAATTCTCATAAATAAAGGGGTGTCTTTGTAGAGCCATATATGATCTCTATTTGAGATACATAGACATATTTGAGATGCATAGATATATTGGAGATACATAGATATATTTGAGATACATAGACATATTTGAGATACATAAACACATTAAAGATATATAAACATATTTGAGAAACATAAACATATTTGAGATACATAAACATATTTTAGATACATAGATATATTTGAGATACATAGACATATTTGAGATACATAGACATATTTGAGATACATAGACATATTGGAGATACATAGATATATTTGAGATGCATAAACATATTTGAGATACATAGACATATTTGAGATACATAAACATATTTGAGATACATAAACATATTTTAGATACATAGACATATTTGAGATACATAGACATATTTGAGATACATAAATATATTTGAGATACATAGACATATTTGAGATACATAAACATATTTGAGATACATAGACATATTTGAGATACATAGACATATTTGAGATACATAAACATATTTGTAGATACATAGACATATTTGTAGATATAAACATATTTTTAGATACATAAACATATTTGTAGATACATAAACATATTTGAGATACATAAACATATTTGTAGATACATAAATATATTTGAGATACATAGACATATTTGAGATACATAGACATATTTTAGATACATAGACATATTTGAGATACATAGACATATTTGAGATACATAGATATATTTGAGATACATAGACATATTTGAGATACGTAAACATATTTGAGATACATAGACATATTTGAGATACGTAAACATATTTGAGATACATAGACATATTTGAGATACATAAACATATTTGAGATACATAGACATATTGGAGATACATAGATATATTTGAGATACATAGACATATTTGAGATACATAAACATAATTGAGATACATGAACATATTTTAAATACATAAACATATTTGAGATACATAAACATATTTGAGATACATAGACATATTTGAGATACATAGACATATTTGAGATACATAGACATATTGGAGATACATAGAAATATTTGAGATACATAGACATATTTGAGATACATAGACATATTTGAGATACATAGACATATTGGAGATACATAGATATATTTGAGATACATAGCCATATTGTAGATACATAAACACATATTTAAGATACATAAATATATTTGAGATACATAAACATATTTGAGATACATAAACATATTTTAGATACATGGACATATTTGAGATACATAGACATATTTGAGATACATAGACATATTTGAGATACATAGACATATTTAAGATACATAGACATATTGGAGATACATAGATATATTTTAGATACATAGACATATTTGAGATACATAAACATATTTGAGATACATAAACATATTTTAGATACATAGACATATTTGAGATACATAGACATATTTAAGATACATAGACATATTTGAGATACATAAACATATTTTAGATACATAAACATATTTGAGATACATAGACATATTTGAGATACATAGACATATTTGAGATACATAGACATATTTTAGATACATAGACATATTTGAGATACATAGACATATTTGAGATACATAGATATATTTGAGATACATAGACATATTTGAGATACATAAACATATTTGAGATACATAGACATATTGGAGATACATAGATATATTTGAGATACATAAACATATTTGAGATACATGAACATATTTTAGATACATAAACATATTTGAGATACATAAACATATTTGAGATACATAGACATATTTGAGATACATAAACATATTTGAGATACATAGACATATTTGAGATACATAGAAATATTTGAGATACATAGACATATTTGAGATACATAGACATATTTGAGATACATAGACATATTGGAGATACATAGATATATTTGAGATACATAGACATATTTAAGATACATAAATATATTTGAGATACATAAACATATTTGAGATACATAAACATATTTGAGATACATAGACATATTTCAGATACATAGACATATTTGAGATACATAGACATATTTTAGATACATAAACACATATTTAAGATACATAAATATATTTGAGATACATAAACATATTTGAGATACATAAACATATTTGAGATACATAGACATATTTGAGATACATAGACATATTTGAGATACATAGACATATTTGAGATACATAGACATATTGGAGATACATAGATATATTTTAGATACATAAACATATATGAGATACATAAACATATTTGAGATACATAAACATATTTTAGATACATAGACATATTTGAGATACATAGACATATTTAAGATACATAAACATATTTGAGATACATAAACATATTTGTAGATACATAGACATATTTGTAGATACATAGACATATTTGTAGATACATAGACATATTCGTAGATACATACACATATTTGTAGATACATAGACATATTTGTAGATACATAAACATATTTGTAGATACATAAACATATTTGAGATACATAAACATATTTGTAGATACATAAACATATTTTAGATACATAGACATATTTGAGATACATAAACATATTTTAGATACATAAACATATTTGAGATACATAGACATATTTGAGATACATAGACATATTTGAGATACATAGACATATTTTAGATACATAGACATATTTGAGATACATAGACATATTTGAGATACATAAATATATTTGAGATACATAGACATATTTGAGATACATAAACATATTTGAGATACATAGACATATTGGAGATACATAGATATATTTGAGATACATAAACATATTTGAGATACATGAACATATTTTAGATACATAAACATATTTGAGATACATAAACATATTTGAGATACATGAACATATTTTAGATACATAAACATATTTGAGATACATAAACATATTTGAGATACATAGACATATTTGAGATACATAAACATATTTGAGATACATAGACATATTTGAGATACATAGAAATATTTGAGATACATAGACATATTTGAGATACATAGACATATTTGAGATACATAGACATATTGGAGATACATAGATATATTTGAGATACATAGACATATTTTAGATACATAAACACATATTTAAGATACATAAATATATTTGAGATACATAGACATATTTGAGATACATAAACATATTTGAGATACATAGACATATTTGAGATACATAGACATATTTGAGATACATAGACATATTTGAGATACATAGACATATTGGAGATACATAGATATATTTTAGATACATAAACATATATGAGATACATAAACATATTTGAGATACATAAACATATTTTAGATACATAGACATATTTGAGATACATAGACATATTTAAGATACATAGACATATTTGAGATACATAGACATATTTTACATACATAGACATATTTGAGATACATAGACATATTTGAGATACATAAACATATTTGAGATACATAAACATATTTGTAGATACATAGACATATTTGTAGATACATAGACATATTTGTAGATACATAGACATATTTGTAGATACATACACATATTTGTAGATACATAAACATATTTGTAGATACATAAACATATTTGTAGATACATAAACATATTTGAGATACATAAACATATTTGTAGATACATAAACATATTTTAGATACATAGACATATTTGAGATACATAAACATATTTTAGATACATAAACATATTTGAGATACATAGACATATTGGAGATACATAGAAATATTTTAGGTACATAGACATATTTGAGATACATAGACATATTTGAGATACATAGACATATTGGAGATACATAGATATATTTGAGATACATAGACATATTTTAGATACATAAACACATATTTAAGATACATAAATATATTTGAGATACATAAACATATTTGAGATACATAAACATATTTGAGATACATAGACATATTTGAGATACATAGACATATTTGAGATACATAGAACTATTTGAGATACATAGACATATTGGAGAAACATAGATATATTTTAGATACATAAACATATTTGAGATACATAAACATATTTGAGATACATAAACATATTTTAGATACATAGACATATTTGAGATACATAGACATATTTAAGATACATAGACATATTTGAGATACATAGACATATTTTACATACATAGACATATTTGAGATACATAGACATATTTGAGATACATAGACATATTTGAGATACATAAACATATTTGTAGATACATAGACATATTTGTAGATACATAGACATATTTGTAGATACATAGACATATTTGTAGATACATACACATATTTGTAGATACATAAACATATTTGTAGATACATAAACATATTTGTAGATGCATAAACATATTTGAGATACATAAACATATTTGTAGATACATAAACATATTTTAGATACATAGACATATTTGAGATACATAAACATATTTTAGATGCATAAACATATTTGAGATACATAGACATATTTGAGATACATAGACATATTTGAGATACATTAACATATTTTAGATACATAGACATATTTGAGATACATAGACATATTTGAGATACATAGACATATTGGAGATACATAGATATATTTGAGATACATAGACATATTTGAGATACATAAACACATTTAAGATACATAAACATATTTGAGATACATAAACATATTTGAGATACATAAACATATTTTAGATACATAGACATATTTGAGATACATAGACATATTTGAGATACATAGATATATTTGAGATACATAGACATATTTGAGATACATAAACATATTTGAGATACATAGACATATTTGAGATACGTAAACATATTTGAGATACATAGACATATTTGAGATACATAAACATATTTGAGATACATAAACATATTTTAGATACATAGACATATTTGAGATACATAGACATATTTGAGATACATAGACATATTTTACATACATAGACATATTTGAGATACATAGACATATTTGAGATACATAGACATATTTGAGATACATAAATATATTTGAGATACATAGACATATTTGAGATACATAAACATATTTGAGATACATAGACATATTTGAGATACATAGACATATTTGAGATACATAAACATATTTTAGATACATAGACATATTTGTAGATACATAAACATATTTGTAGATACATAAACATATTTGTAGATACATAAACATATTTGTAGATACATAAACATATTTTAGATACATAGACATATTTGAGATACATAAACATATTTTAGATACATAAACATATTTGAGATACATAGACATATTTGAGATTCATAGACATATTTGAGATACATAGACATATTTTAGATGCATAGACATATATGAGATACATAGACATATTTGAGATACATAGATATATTTGAGATACATAGACATATTTGAGATACGTAAACATATTTGAGATACATAGACATATTTGAGATACATAGACATATTTGAGATACATAGATATATTTGAGATACATAGACATATTTAAGATACATAAACATATTTGTAGATACATAAACATATTTGAGATACATAGACATATTTGTAGATACATAAACATATTTGTAGATACATAAACATATTTGAGATACATAGTCATATTTGAGATAATAGACATATTTGAGATACATAGACATATTTGAGATACATAGACATATTTGAGATACATAAACATATTTGAGATACATAAACATATTTGAGATACATAAACATATTTGTAGATACATAAACATATTTGTAGATACATAAACATATTTGTAGATACATAAACATATTTGAGATACATAGTCATATTTGAGATAATAGACATATTTGAGATAATAGACATATTTGAGATACATAGACATATTTGAGATACATAGACATATTTGAGATACATAAACATATTTTAGATACATAAACATATTTGAGATACATAAACATATTTGTAGATACATAAACATATTTGTAGATACATAAACATATTTGAGATACATAAACATATTTGTAGATACATAAACATATTTGTAGATACATAAACATATTTGAGATACATAGACATATTTGAGATACATAAACATATTTCAGATCCATAGACATATTTCAGATACATAAACATATTTGAGATACATAGAAATATTTGACATACATGGATATATTTGAGATATATAGATATATTTGAGATACATAGACATATTTGAGATACATAGACATATTTGAGAGTTAAGTAACGTTCTCCTTTATCTCTCTTAAATGCTAAGTTAGTTAAGAACATTAATTTTCTTCTCCCCAAATTTACTATGTTATATTTTTCAAGATCAAAGTCATGATTGCGGGGTAGTAATTCATTTAATCTAATAAAGAATTCAACTAAATGCTCCAACTTAAGGTAAGAGAAGGTGCACAATTCTTTGTATAAATCAGTGTATTAAGGGAAATTTATTTGGTCTTCAAATACAATGTTATTTTGAATATTTTGTCAGAGTTTACTTGTAGGGTGGTGTATCTTCATGTCAGTTGCCCTCACAAACCTCAATATAGAAAGACTGAAAAACATACAAGGGTTGTGTCTGGTAATTCAAACTTATCATATATTTCCTATATCATATTTCATATATCATATATCATATATTTATATTTCATATATCATATTTCATATATCATATTTCATATGTCATATATTTCATATATTTATATTTCATATATCATATTTAATATATCATATTTCATATATCAGAATTTCACGCATTGTTAGTTTCTGTTTAGAATCACTTATGAGTAGAAATAGAATATCATTGTAATTTAAATTATCTGTTCACAGATCCCCGTTGGAGAATGAAAACTCATTATTCTGTCAGGAATACTTACTATTTAGGCTGACTGACATTATCAATTGTTAAATATATTTACAATTTACAACAGGAACATATTATTCCACGAATATCGTTTTAAGCTATATGTTTCTATTAAAAAGGGATACAATTATTTTGCTAACATATGTTTAATCATCTGAATTGCTCCTTACAACTGATACTTATCCAAGTATTAAAGAAATATCTTCAAACGGTGCTAAAGGGATCTCAGAATTTCTTTCTTAAAAATCTAAGAATTCTGAAGAAGATAAAATTTTAAAACACAATCAAGTATATATATATATATATATATATATATATATATATATATATATATATATATATATATATAATTCTCAAACTAAAAATAGTTTTAACCCAATACAATTTAACAAAAATGTAAAGAGGTCAGTATTCATGAAAAAACTAGCAATTTTTTTCTTAAGATTTTATAAGATTTGATTTGCTGATGTATTTTATTTGTTAGAAACAGTTTTTTTTTCTAAAATCTTTGTTCCTTAACAGTTATGTGTGATTTCATTCATCCTTTTTGTAACCTATGGAGAACGTTTCCTTAAAGACTTTAGATAATTCAGGTATTCCATTTTGTTATTTTAAACAATCTGGCAACAGAAATGTTCCGTTTTTATTCTTGTATATAAAGCATAAAAAACACGATTTTCTTTTAATCATGTTTCATTGCAGAAAAGTATTGGATAATTTGTCACTTATTTCTTTTTATTAGTTAATTTTACAATGATTATATATATATATACATATATATATATATATATATATATATATATATATATATATATATATATATATATATACTAGCAGGAGTGCCCGGCGTTGCTCGGGTGTTTGGAGGTGTATGCTGTGCAAAAAAAGCAAAAAAACAAAATAAAAATGGTTAATTTTTTAAAACTTTGACCCCTATTATGACCCCTTAAAATTTATAGTTTCGGGCTTAAATCATTATATTAAGTTAGATCCAGGTTCAAGGAACCTATATCTAAAATTTCAAGTGTCTAGACCCAAAATTGTCGGAGGAGTTTGGTAGAGGTCTTAAAGGTCAAATCGTTGAAATTTGACCCCTTAACAGCCAAATTTCTGGCTGACACCCGTCACATCGATTTTCCCAAATCTCAGTACCCGGTATTTCAAATTTCGAGTCTATAGACTAAAAATTGACAGAGTTATTGCGTAGGGAAATGTACACAGACAGACAGACACACAGACAGACAGACAGACAGACAGACAGACACGTTCACTTTTATAGATATATATATATATATATATATATATATATATATATATATATATATATATATATATGACTGCCGTACAAACGGTCGGGTTTCAATCCTGGCTTGAGGTAGTTGCCTGTCTAGCCGCACTGATGAGCTGTGAAACAGCGAAATAGTACTGTATGTGGATGACTATATGTATATATATATATATATATATATATATATATATATATATATATATATATATATATATATATATATATATATATATACGGCTCATTCCATGTCAAATCGACAAGGAGTAAAACCATGTCCGACACGTATTTTTTTTCAAATTTGCTACACTTATAGGTCTCCATGAAAGGAATTGAATGGCACTTGTTAAACATCTCAAGGTCAAGGGGTTCCTGATATATGACCTTGACCTTTTACAAAAATGTGTATTTTTATGAAGAAGTGACCAACTTTAAAAGACGATATCTATTGTTTATGGGCCTACAAAGTTCATTTTAAAGTACTTTGATAGATCTATAATTTTATCTGGGAATATTTTTTCAAGGCCAAATTAAAAAGTTGACCTTAACTTAAAGTACTTGGATAGATCTATCATTTTAAAGTACTTGGATAGATCTATAATTTTATCTGGGAATATTTTTTCAAGGTCAAATTAAAAAAGTTGACCTTAACTTTTAACCTGAATTATCTCAAAAACCGTTCTTTCAATTTCTTTTAAATTTTGACAGAAGATGTGCCTTTCTTATGACAGTATATATTCCAAATTTCGGGATGAGCCTTTCACTAGAACTATCATTACAAGTGTTTTAAAGAAGTGGGCAAATTGAAAATGGCAGAACGTAGTACCTACGACTTCATATAAAACATTTTTATATTTCCCAATATGGTCAAGTTTGATATCTTTGCAAAGCTATTTTGATGCTGATTAATATCTACATAAAGACCATGGTCAAAAATTAAAAAAAAAATTGTTGATGAAACTGAATTTTCTTCATTTGTTTTATTTTTTGTTTTTGTTTTATAATGTAAAACAGATTTTGTTGTGGAAAATAGTGATATAATTAGTGCTGAGCAGTTAATCAGAATCTAGAACATCTAGAACGTTTTTAGGTATTGGAATTAGAAAACTTATATGTGACAAACCAATGAAAAGTAGTATTTCAAACTTATGTGACAAAACGATTCCAAAAAATGTCAAACATTTCTTTTGTTTGTATTAGAAGATAATATATAGACCATTTAGTTTTCAGCTACTAGTGAAAATAAAAGCTAAGAACATAAAAATGTGATGTGGATTTATTTTTGCTGTGTGAAAAAACCCATAAAACATGACCCTTTTCTTGTCCAGTCCTTTAACATTAACAAATCTGAAAAGAAAGTGCTAAAAGATATTAAAATACTTTGGTTTTTCAGTAAGTGAAACTTTTATCACCTCTATCTTAGACATCTTTTAATTTTTGAAGTCACACTCCCTTTATTTGAGACTACTGCCTATTATAAAAATAAGTTCTCAATATATGTAGTAGAGGGTTGGTGAAGATAAAAAGCAATAAAAAATTATAAAAAAATAATATTATGGAAATCGTTTTGCCAGTTGAGTTTGACTTGAAACAGATAAGACAAGAAAATTCATGCTACAAGATTGGCATTTTGCCAGTCACCATAAAAATGTAAGTTCTATTTTCATTAATTTTATGTAGAATTTTAGTTGATATTTTTATTAAAATGCTGAACCTGTTGGAGCATCAATCCTAATAAAAATATGTTTCTGTTCGGTTTCTTGCTATTTTTCAGTGGATTATTATTGAATGAATATTTATATGCAAGATTATTAAATAAAAAAAAATTAAAAGTTAATATTTCGACATTTGTAAGGGGTGCTCACTTTTTAGTTACGACGTTATAGTAAATCGATACCCTATTTTGTAAACACGGAAATGAATTTGTTTCTTTTGCCTATTTTTTGTACTTATGTATTTTAGGTACTGTGCTGAAATAGCGTTATTATTTCGAAAGCCATTCTTAACATGGAGAGGGGGATGTTTTGTAGAGACCTCCAAAGAATTTTGTACATAATCCCGTGACGTCCGACTTGTGTTTACTTTACGAAATATGGAACGGCAGAAGGGATTAATGCTTTTTTAAAAACCTTTGTTTATCTTCTTCAAATGGCAACTAATAAATAATCTTTGTTATAATTTTGTTAGGTTTTAAGTTTTACACCGTTTAATGATTAGTAATATTATAAACATTTATATATTAACTATAAAATACGGTTTACTAAATATTTACGACTGTTTCTTTGGTTAATTATGGATTTTCATACTTTATTTGGTAAAAGAGGACAAACTAGAAACCACAGTGATTTTTGAAATAGTTAATTTTTCGCACAATAACATTTTTCAATCGTCTTTAATCTGGCGATGAAATAGATGGCAAGAGTCGTGTTTATATTATAACTTAATATTAAAATAAAATTTAAACAGTTTTTTTAAATCTATGTTGTAATGGAACATTTTGAAATAATTTAGTTTTAATCTTTTAAAAATTAATTAACTTTTAGGAAGTTTTTTTTCTTCGCAATTCAACGGGAGAAAAAAATGTTATTTTAAAAAGGATTAATTTTTTAATTCCAAATTCAACGTAAGTTTTTGTCCAATTTGTGCATTTAAAATGTAAAAAAAAATATTTTGTATTGGAACTCTTATCTTTCATAATAAATAGTAATTTCGATCGATTTAAACATATTTCGTTAAACTTTTGAATAAGGAAGGAATCTTATCTTTGCCAAATACACGAAAAACTAGATTTCCACAAGATACAAGTAATAAAGTAAAGCAGTTTTACAAAAGTAAAGAAGTCAGTCGAGTGATACCTGGGAAAAATGATTACAAGACTGTTTTAAAAGATGGGGAACGGGTTCAGGAACAAAAATATCTTGTTCTCTGTAACCTGAAAGAGGCATTTAAATTATTCACATCAAAGCACCAAGAGAAAATAGGCTTCTCTAAATTCGCTCAGCTTAGGCCAAAAGAATGCGTGCTAGCAAGTGATGCCGGGACTCATACTGTTTGCCTTTGCCCAACCCATCAGAATATAAAGTTGATGATTACAGGATCTCATCTGGCTAAACTGACTGAAGGAGAAAGTGATCATTTGACAGATTACAACCAATGCATACTTGCTGTTACATGCAATGAAGCGTCGACAAATTGTTACTTGGGTGACTGCTCATCTTGCAACAAACTGATGGATGATTTTGTATATGCAAGACATTTTTCAAAAAAACTCAATGATTTTGTATACACACTGGTTATCAACTGATAGAACCATTCTACAACTCTATCACAATCTACAGAGGAATTTATTGAAACTTTCCATGCAGGCCTTCAAAATTTGAAGAAGCATAATTTCATTGCCAAAACACAATCAAAATTTTGTTCTGATAGAAAAAGTTCTTTAAAGTTTCGTGAAGTCTTAGCAATAGCAGATTTTTTTGAGAATTATTCATTTATTTTGAAAGATTCAGCTCAAGGATTCCATTGGAATAATGATCAAGCTACATTGCACCCATTCATCTGCTACTATAGAAATAGAATTGACTTTGAGCATATTAATTTTGTTATGATATCTGATTGTCTTAAGCATGATGCTGTAGCTGTCCATTTGTTTCAAAGAAAGGTTATAGAAAAATTAAAAGAAATTATAAATTTTAATGTACAAAAAATGATATAGTTCTCTGATGGGGCTGTTACACATTATAAAACTTTTAAAAACTTTATAAATCTGTGCAACCATAAATCTGATTTTGGTATTGATGCAGAATGGCACTTTTTTGCTGCTTCTCATGGGAAAGGACCATGTGATGGGTTAGATGGCACTGTAAAAAGGTTAGCAGCAAAAGCTAGCCTGCAGCAACCCTATAATGAACAAATAATGACGCCAAGCCAGCTGTATTTTTATGCAATAAAAAATATTTCTAGAATATATTTCTTATATACCTCAACTGCAGAATGGACAAAGGAAGCAAACATTTAGAAGACAGATTTAGCAATTCCTCCACGATTATAGGAACACAAAAATTACATACTTTCATTCCTGTCTCTCAGAGAAAAGTGGAAATAAAAACTGTCAACACAAAAGAAAGGAAATTTAGTTCGAATCACAAAACGGAACAATATGGAGTTCGAAGACATTAACGGATTTGTGACAGTATTTTATGAGAGGGATTGGTGGTTAGGATGTGTACTTGACAAAAATCCAGATAATGGTGAAAGTGACATTTTTACAACTAAATGAACCCTCTCCATCTTTCTATTACCCATCACATCCAAATATATAAATAGATCTAAGAGCGTAGCAAATTTGAAAAAATCCGAGTCGATCATGGTTTGTGCCCCTCCCCCCCAAAATTGTCGATTTGATATGGAATGATCCATATATATATATATATATATATATATATATATATATATATATATATATATATATATATATATATATATATATATATATATATTTATAAAGTTGAATTTCTACCTCATGTAGATTTAGTGCTCATTAAAATACATTTAATTCAATTTTAACAACAGCTGTAGTGACATCACCGTCTTTTACAGCATGTGATTCCTTTCATAAGTATCAATATGTGTTTCTGGTCATAAATATTGAGGACCCTACGTGCATATTACAATAAATGATTTTCTCTTAGGAAAAGAATAAAATAAGAGACTCAACGTGATCATTTGAATTCATGTTCCAGCATATTATCTTATTCGTCATTTTATGAAGTGTCACTACGGCTTTGATTTATTTAATCTTAAACAGTGAGTAAGGTTCGAATTTAAGTTTACAGTAAGGTTCGAATTTAACTATTTTTATGATATAAAAGATGTTGGATAAACTTCAACGCGAGTGACAAATAGTTTAATCTTTCGTGAATGCTTTCATTTTTTTTTTAATTTACATAATCATTATTTAATTACCAATCTCACAATATATCATGTTTTTTTTTTACTTTAGTTTCAAACACTTCCCCAACCTTCATTTGTTAATTGAAGTAAAAATAATAGCAGATGTCTTTGTAGATATGTTTCAGCACGTCTGCTCGCTTTAACTTCCGTTTTTCTTCCGGTTGTATAACACCTTTTCAAAGTAACTACAGGTTGGCTTCACGTATGAATAACCAATGCACACAAAAAGCTTAACATCCATTGTGTGACTTGAGCATCTCGTAAATGTCAGATGAGGTACAGCTAGCACTTGAAATGTGAGCATTTATGGTCACATAATGTAACAATCTTTAAAAACAATTAGCATTTTTAAGTTGTTGAAGTTTTTAAGCAAATATAAAATAACCCTGCAAAAGAACGTCAATATTAAGCACGATATAATAACGGGAAGAAAAACAGAATTTGAAAAAGAAAACTGTAAATATGTCGCTTATGTAGTAATACTTGTAGCCTCTGTATCATATGATGATTAATGATATTAAATTGACAACAATTGATACTTTGTTCTGAGTAGTTAAAGTATTTTAGTGATTAATTATCAAAGTTGTTTGATTACAATTAGAATAGAACAGTAACAATATAATTCCATCCATTGTATTTGAAATAGTTATAACATATGCACTGGAATGGATTGTGAAGCTGATGTGCCAATCAAACCCTTTTGCTCAAATAGTCATATGAGAGGAGAAAAGGCTAAAACAGCAGAATCATTTATAGGTAATATAAATACAACTCCTGCATGTGCTGTGTACATGAGGCACTGCATTGGTGAGGAAGGATAAACCCCTTTTATTTACAGATTCTAACGCCCTA
This sequence comes from Euprymna scolopes, assembly GCF_053919585.1. Classification (NCBI taxonomy): domain Eukaryota; kingdom Metazoa; phylum Mollusca; class Cephalopoda; order Sepiida; family Sepiolidae; genus Euprymna; species Euprymna scolopes. The sequence goes on along the minus strand of NC_136499.1, from coordinate 79,295,273 downwards.
CAATGTATATGTCTTTCCAAAATTGGTTTGTAGCTAATAAATTCTATCAAACTTTCATGAAAAATGTAAGCGAATCGTTACCAAGTCAATTTTAGTAGTGTAATTAATTGGTATAAGCAATCAAAGTTATCTCTTGTACGTTTTTAAACAGGACTTTTAACAATAATTAGAATAACGAAGGCCTTTCTTGATTTCAATGTGACATATATTGCCCAAAGTTTGGATGCCAGCTAGAAACTTTGGTTAGTCTGTTTCAAGACATTTAGCATCATCTTCTCATACATATGACAGCCATTAGGACGACATGATATAGCATCTGATATATTTTTGACACAAAGAATGCCAATAATCTTGAATCAATATCTCAGTGTCTTCCCTTTAAATCTTTGATGACGTGCATGAAAGATGTTTAGAAAGTGATCACCAAAAGTGTTAAGTAGGGACTTTTGATCAACTGCCATAAATGGCTTTTCACATAGGAACAGAAAATAGCCAATCTCAGAGTATTGCTCTTGTGTAGTGTATTTTTCTGAATGTTTCTTACAATAAATTCAATTACAATTTATTTTTTTTTAAATATCATTAATTGAAATGCTGTTGATGATTTGAATTTTTACATGAAAAGCCAACATTGTATACTGCATATGTAATTGACTTAGTTAACAACATCAAACCAAATGGGCATGTTAGTAAGCTTGTGAGAAGATCGATTGTAGTTAAGCACTGCATGATTGAAATGTGTGGAATGTGTGGAATATGTGGAATATCAAGGCTCACAATTTGAACTGTATTTTTGACACAGATTTTTCTGGATTAAGTCTGATGCCATAGGGGTCATATATATCTGAGCATTATACAACTTTCAAGAAACGCTTAGTGTGGTTTATGTAAGGCAGTATAATGTCTGCAAGGATTTTGTCACAATTTCCGGTATTCTGAACACAACGTAACTTACAAACAAAAACAAAATAATTGCCATAAACAACTTGCCATGCCACAAAAGATACAAAAGGAAAATGTTGACACTGTAAATAATAATGTGCAGAAACCAATGTTTTGTGCATATCCTGTCTGTTACTGTCTTTCAGGCACGCATGATACTGCACATCTATATGAGAGGCAAACACTATGACTGTGACAGGACCACAGGTAAAGCAATTCTCGGCCTCATGTTGCCACAAACATTACACTATGCAAAATGAGAAAAAATATTAAAAACCGGGGGACCCAGAAAAAGAATTGGGTATCATTATCAGGAGATGCTCCCTCGTTGGTCAACATGGGGAACTCGGTCGTCATCCTGTGAATGATGGCTATTTGAATTTCTGGAATAAGAATATCATAAATCAGGTAAGCAACTCTTTAAATTTCAGGTATCACTAATGCAGATCAAACACAATATAGCAAAAATAATCATAAGCTAAAAACCAAGAAGAAGAAATGGACAACAAAAGAGAATAGACTGGTAATAGAGTATTATTATAGAAGCCACCCTAGAGAATGAGGTTATCGGAAATGAAGTTATGGGACATGTTTACTGACTACTATCCAATAGAACAAAGAATCACAGACCAAGTAAATCTTATTATCAAGAAAGAATGGCTTTAAAGTTTAAACTAATGGAAATACAATGAAAGATAAATGATGCAACAGACCAAGAAACACCCCTCAGTGGCATCTCACACACAGAATTCCTATATGTAGAAAACCTGCAAAACATAAATGCTGTAAATATGGAGAGCAAGAACGATGAAACAACTGGAAATGAAACAAAACTGAAGTAGAAAACATCAGATTTATGAACTTAAAAAAAAAACTCCCATTTCTAAGAAACCTATTGTGGTCCTGTTTAGGGGGCCACAATATTAACGTGAAAGACTCCTGGTGTTCACTGTGAGTGGATAAACTGCATGTGTGCTTTCTGCTCAATCGCAGAAATGTCTGGCTTACATAGTGCCAGACCAGTCCATACTATCATAGATATAGGGGTGTTAACTACTCTTGGACAAAACCAAGAGTGGAGAAAATGTAGAAACAGAAAAGATAAACTCCTCTCACACATCCAAATAGAGACTTTTCTAGCCCTAAGTGATCTAATTTATGTGGGTGCCAAGACGGTAAGTATGAAAGTTATAATAGAAACACATCCGGAAAAAGATAATTGACCGACAAAACCTGGATGAGTACTCAGGTTGGTAACCCAGATCAACAAATTTAAAGGCCAGAATGGCAAACGGGGTGAAAGATAACAAAAAAAGGATGGAAAAGTGGGAATATCTCAAACAGAGTTTAATCAAGAAACATGAATAACTAAAATATAGGATAGAAGTAAAAGAAGGAAGAGTTTGATGATACAGATACAAATGGGAACAGTACAAACGAAGCATGACGTTTGAAAACAATGAAAGCCAATTTTATAAAAATGTAAATGAGATAAGAATGAAAAAGAACAATCAAAGCCGACAGAAACCAAACTCTACTGGAGCAAGATATTTGAAATGCGACCACAATAGAAATGCGACAAGACCACAATAGAAATGCGACAAGACCACAATAGAAATGCTGATTGCCTGAAAGAAATGAAAGAATAGACAGAAAATAAAATCGACAAAGAAACATTTAAGACAACCTGAAAAAAATGGGTAAACTGGAAAGCACCTGGTCATGATAGAATATAAGTATACTGGTTCATCAAAATCACAACACTACATAAAAAGGCTAATTCAAAACCTGAAAAACAAAGCAGATGTGCCAGAAGGGATGACCAGAGGTAGAACCACACTGATACAAAAAGACATTGAAAAAGGAAATGCCCCCAGCAACTACAGACCCATAACCTGCTTACAAACTATGTAGAAAATCTTAGCAACTGAGAGAACAAATTAACCACTTCCTTACTAATTGTGGATTACTTCTAGAGGAACAGAAAGGATGAAGAAAAGGTGAAAGAGGAACGTATAATCTACTATACATAGAAAAGGTGAAAGAGGAACGTATAATCTACTATACATAGAAAAGGTGAAAGAGGAACGTATAATCTACTATACATAGAAAAGGTGAAAGAGGAACGTATAATCTACTATACATAGATAAAAAGAGCCTGAAGAAAGTTAAAAGCAGAAAAAAGAACATAATCATGGCATGGATTGATTGCAATAAAACATATGATAGGATCCGTCAAATATGGATAATATAATGCTTGCAAACTATCAGATAAGCTTATCAATCTGATTAAAAAACCAAGGAGAACATGGAGACTTTATTTGACAGCTGATAGACACTACATAACTGAGATAAAAATACAAAGATTCTCTATCGCCACTACTATCCCTGATAGCCAAGATATCTTTTACATACAGGATAGGGCAGAAATAACAGGTGTGTGTGAAATTGCGATGATTTTGCCCTAATAATATATAAAATATGTACCCCCTTTTTATCAAAGACGTCATTTTATATTTTAATAATGGTTTTGTAGACTATTACACAAGATTTTGCATACGAATCAGTCATAGTTGATCAAAGAGAATTTTGCCAGCATTTTAACGCAACTTGGTATCAGGCCGTTACCAAACGAGACGCATTTTTAAACTATTTGTTATTTTTGCACAGAAGGCACACTGCAGAAAAAATCCCTCTGGAACACGAAGAAGAGTAAGAACCCTACATAATGTGGAGCAATTCTCAGCAGTACGAAGTGATCTGGTCTGAAACATTCTGGCACACTTGAAAGAAGTGTTCGCTATATAAGGTGCCTCTTACATGAAGAACTCCACTTCTATCCATACAGATTAGCCATCACACAACTTTCACGTCAGATGAAAGAGATCTTCAAAACCAATGAAAACCTCATTTTTTTAATGAGTGATGAAACCCATTTTCTTCTGGATGGAACTACTGCTATTGGGTTGGAGAAAATCCTTACAAACTGCATGAAAAGTCACTTCATAGTCAAAAAATAACAGTATGGTGTGCTATAGGAAAAACTGAATTGATTGGACCTTAGTTTTTTTAAGATAATGCTGGATATTCTGTTATTGCTAACTTAGAACTTTACATCCATATAATCAATAATTTCTTTTTACCTGAGATGAAACTGAATTCCAATCCGATGTGTGTGGTTTCAGCAGGATAGAGCGACAGCACATACTGCCTAGAATTCAATGGACGCTCTCTAATAAAGTTTTAACAAACGGCTTATTTCCAGATTTACTAACAATCCATGGCTTCCCTGGTCTGATTTATTCAAATGTGATTTTTTTTGTGTGTGAGAATATGTCAAGGAACATATTTAGTAGAAAAAGCCATGTAACATTGAAGAATTAAAAGAAAAATTCATCTCGTAATTGCAGAAATAGACAGAGGCCTACAAACTTTCATTAACGTATTCATACCTGCATCAGCGAAAATCGATATCACATGAAATAAATCATATTCTGCACTTGATTTTATAAAATGGCAAACCTTTTTGAATAAATTGAAGAAAAATTATCTCATTTTCAATTAAATCTTATATTTCGTGAGTGTTTTAAAACACCTGCTATTTCTGCCTTACCCTGTAGAAATAGCAGGCCAAATAAAAGTTTACTAATACAGACGAAAGAATGAACCACCTAATGTATACAGACGACCTAAAACTTTTCACAAAAATCAAACAGTAACTAGAGATGCTAATAAACATAACTTGAATCTCTAGCCAGGATATCCAAATGGAATTTGGAATGAAAAAATGTACACTGCTAGTTATAAGAAGGGGAAAACTGGAGGCAGCAAAAGTTGTGGAGATGAGGGCACTAGACAAACATGGCACATACAAATATTTGTGAGTTCTGGATGTAGATAGCATTAAATCAGAAGAAATGAAAGAAAAAATATGAAATGAATATCTAAGAAAAACAAGAAAACTCTTAGAAACTAAATTCCAATGATATTAGTAGGAACCTAATAAAATGTACAAATGTATGGGCAGTATCATTAGGAAAGATACTCTGGACCATTCATAGACTGACCCAAAGAAGAACTTAGGTATCTTGATTGGGAAATGTATGACCCTGCACAATGCATTACACCCAAAGGATGATGCTGACCGACAATGTGAAAAGGTAAAATAGAGGAAGAGGACTAGTTAGCATAGAAGATTGCATGAATGGCATCAAGTAAAGTAAAAAAAAAGAGCTAGAAAAATGTATAATGCAGAATACAGAAAGACTAATCACTCCAACAAGAGATACTGTAAAAATGAATAAGGCAGAGAACAGATTGACAAGAAATAAGAGGAGAAAAGAAAAATGGGAAGTAAAATAGCTACACAAACGATTTGTAAGGATGAAAAAAAAAGGATTTGTAATGACAATTGCTCAAGACAACTATATTAAAGCAAAAATCGATATGACACAAAAAAAAACGAAAATGCACCCTCTGTGGACAAAGAGACGAAACAATAAACAGTATAAAATGTGAATGCAGTAAACTAGCCTAAAAAATATAAGAATAGACATGATCAGATGAGGGAGGCAGTACACTGGAAACTATGTAAAAAACTGCACGTTGAACGTCCAGAAATAAGCACAACCCGATAGCAGTACTTGAAAGTAGAAATCATAAAATCCCATGGGATTTTAACTAGGAACAGATAAACCCATCCAAGCAAAGAGACAAGGTAACATAATAGTTAACAAGAAGGAAGTGCTGTAGAGTTTGCTGTTTTAGCAGAACAAAGGGTGAATATTAAGGAGATGAAGAAGCCAAAGAGTTGAAAGGAATATGAAAGATGAAGAAAGTCAAGATAACACTAAAAATTGTAGGAGTGCTAGGAACACTCACCAAAAATTGTAGGAGTACTAGGAACACTCACCAAAAATTGGAAAACAACATCTGAGAAATTGGACTTAAGTGGATGGCTCAGAGGATACAATGGAGAACAATTATGAAAACATTTTCCTTAAGGAAAATCCTTGAATATGGAGACTAATGCCCATGTGCTACAAACAAATGCTAACTGGTCATTTAGAAAAAGAATTAAAACAAAAAAGATAGAACACTGCATAGAATCCAGAAAACTGAAACTGTATAATTGTAAGGTAACCTCCACCCCACCCTCCAAAAAATTATAGTGACATGTGGTACCAGCATCAACTGGTACCACATGTCATAGTCGAGAAGAGCCGAGGAGGATAGAAAGACTGGGGAGACAAAGCACTAACCAGACCACGACTGGATGAGTACGAAGAGGTGGGGTGATTTATTGCTACTCAAATGCCAATGTCATTTCCAGCAAGATGTCAATAGCAAATGGCTGCTGCGATGATGAAAATTCATTTGCAAAGGTAGAGAGGTAGAGAGAACTGAAAATTTGGGGAGACTCCAAGAAACACCACCTGTTCTTGTCAATAAGCAATCTCTGATGATGTGTGAAAACTCCTAGTGAGTACAAATAATGATAATTCAAATAATTTAGAAAAGGAAGGCAATTTATTATTGATTTTATGAAAAAGAACCATTTCATAATATATATAACTTGTCACAAATATGTTTCCTGTTCTATGCTGATCTAAAACACATGTATAAAATGTATAATTTCATGATAAATACAATATTGAATATTTATAATTCTATTCTTAAAACCATTAGCTCCAACCTGGGTATTAAGTTGCATGAGAAATTCCTAAAATATTTCAACTCTTACTTACTTTTTTTGACATGCCTGGAGACAGAAGACATAGAAAGGCTTCTGCAGCCTAGTGTAGCATCATCTGACTCGTTAATTCAAAAAACCGTCTGTATCATAAATCAATTTGATTGGCTATAGCATCTGTCAATCGCACTTACTATAGAACTTAGACTGGAACCATTTTCTGCATTCAATATTTGATTCATAATTCAAACCATATTCTTGAAAATAATGACTATAATGTCCTCCTATTTGCTGATAATATGCTGCAGGATTATCCCGTTAAAATCAACTAAATGTTCTCTTTTCTCCATTTCTTCTGACTGACTGCAATACTAAGCTAACATTTTTTTCATTTTCTATCCTTGAATGCATTTATCATTATTTCCATGACATGATTCAGTTTTTTATAGAAGACATAATTTTGATATTTTTTTAGCTTTTAGGATTTAGTGAAATAAAAATGTCTTCACCTATATCAAGAGCTTTCTTGAAATTGTTGACTTCTGTTCGCTTTCTTGCATGTGAAGCCAATTTCTTTCATTCATCTCTTCGGAATTCTTTCTTCTTACAACTAATTCATATATCAATGATGGAATAAATTCTTTTCTTATCATTGATTCATTTCAATTTTCGCATCTTTTTTTTTTCCTGCCATTCGCCAAAAACATACTTTTTACTTCATTTCTTTTACTACCACCATTTCGTCGCGTAAATACTTTTCATGATCAGAGTTACTATTTTGCTATAACTTGTCCACCCCAGCTGTTTATTCTGATTACACTACTGCCAAGAATTTTATTATAATGTAGATTTCCTACTGCGTCTGCAATGAAAATGAGATCACATTATTCAAATATATGACATTGTATTTTTTATTAATCTTAAATACTTTCGCCTAATCAGAAGAAAAAAGCAACAATCATACATAAATGATGATGTATTGGATTTCACAATAATTCTGGGTTATTAATAATTCCTGATGTTTAGGTTCATTTAAAATATTCATTTTTTATGCAGGATATTTAGACCGATCCAATAAATCACTGTTCAATGTAAATAATTTCTTTATTTTCATAAATGTAAGAAAAAAATGTTTTTAAATTTTATGAGTTATAAAAAAATATGCACACACACACACACACACACACACACACACACACACACACACACACACACATGTATATATATATTTCGTTTACAGACAACCATTACTTAGAACTTATTAGTGTCAGTGAAATTATATGTGTACATGTATTTGGGTTATTCAATCCTGTGTTTCATCTTCTGTATGATTATAATTGAGGTATATCAGTATTTTCTAATGAAACAGTGTGAGCTTTTCACAATATTTGCTAAAGTTTGATTATAAAAATGAAAAGACGCATCCCCAAAAAACTGTGCAAACATAAAACGCTACAGTCAGAATATTCAGCTTTTGTATTTTGTCTTCCATATGGAAAGAACTCACATAAACTATTTGCATTATTCGTTACGAACAGGCATGTTTAAAAGTAAAGTTGATGATGACGCATGTGTGTTGAACTTTGACATGAGCATTAGAAAAGAAATGTAACAATTCACTAATGTAGGTTTTTGTCTATAACTCATTTACAGTCAATTGTAAGAGTTTTTATTCTATTTTTTTCTTCATGAAGAAAGTATCAGTTTGTGTTAATTACATTTGTACTCTTAGTTAAATGTAAAAGCTACAAATGACAAATCTATGGAAAGAAACATCTTCCGAAAGTTGAATCATTGCTTTAATTCTCTGTCTATGCAGGCATTTTTTAAGTAAATGTTTTGACGTCTTTTTACAAGCTGAAAAACTAGTTGCATTCTTTACATTTGGTAATTACTCAACTAGATTCTCTGATGCCGTTTTGAAAAATACTAATTAAAAATTGATTTTCTCTTTTGCATTAGTGCCAAGTCGCCTAATTGGATGACTCTTACAAATACGTTTTTTCTTTCTTCAGCCTGTCTGTTTGTTATACCAAAAATAGGTACATTAACATTTTATAAAAGAAAAAATATAAGCGTTTGTAAACTAATTCGACTGCTTTATCTAGAATGATTTCTCATCATACAACGCGGAAAAAGATTCCAGAAAATAAGTCAATATCGATTTGTTCATGAAACAAGTTTTCAAAGGTCCATTACAGTTATAATAACTCATTACGAGAAGTGTGGGAACCTATTTTTGACAGTGAATCAAACGGAGAGAATATAACGTCTTGACTGGATCAATTTCTTTTCGATTATTCTCCATTTTGTATTATCTCCTTTTTACCAATGTTAACTCAGTTTTGTAGTCAATAATTTAAACTCTTTTACAGCACGCAATATTCTTTTTTGAAATTTAATGAACAAAACAGAAGTTATTTAATTCCTGCAAGAAAAAGGCTCATAAGGTCCACAACTTTGTAGTGATTAAAATGATTCTAAATTCATCAGACAGTGGAGATATATGGAGATTCAAATGATTCTAAATTCATCAGACAGTGGAGATATATGGAGATTCAAATGATTCTAAATTCATCAGACAGTGGAGATATATGGAGATTCAAATGATTCTAAATTCATCAGACAGTGGAGATATATGGAGATTCAAATGATTCTAAATTCATCAGACAGTGGAGATATATGGAGATTCAAATGATTCTAAATTCATCAGACAGTGGAGATATATGGAGATTCAAATGATTCTAAATTCATCAGACAGTGGAGATATATGGAGATTCAAATGATTCTAAAAACCATCAGACAGTGGAGATATATGGAGATTCAAATGATTCTAAATTCATCAGACAGTGGAGATATATGGAGATTCAAATGATTCTAAATTCATCAGACAGTGGAGATATATGGAGATTCAAATGATTCTAAATTCATCAGACAGTGGAGATATATGGAGATTCAAATGATTCTAAATTCATCAGACAGTGGAGATATATGGAGATTCAAATGATTCTAAATTCATCAGACAGTGGAGATATATGGAGATATCAAATGATTCTAAATTCATCAGACAGTGGAGATATATGGAGATATCAAATGATTCTAAATTCATCAGACAATGGAGATATATGGAAATATCAAATGATTCTAAATTCATCAGACAGTGGAGATATATGGAAATATCAAATGATTCTAAATTCATCAGACAGTGGAGACATATGGAAATATCAAATGATTCTAAATTCATCAGACAGTGGAGACATATGGAAATATCAAATGATTCTAAATTCATCAGACAGTGGAGATATATGGAAATATCAAATGATTCTAAATTCATCAGACAGTGGAGATATATGGAAATATCAAATGATTCTAAACTAATCAGACAGTGGAGATATATGGAAATATCAAATGATTCTAAATTCATCAGACAGTGGAGATATAGGGAAATATCATATGATTCTAAATTCATCAGACAGTGGAGACATATGGAAATATCAAATGATTCTAAATTCATCAGACAGTGGAGATATATGGAAATATCAAATGATTCTAAATTCATCAGACAGTGGAGATATATGGAAATATCAAATGATTCTAAATTCATCAGACAGTGGAGACATATGGAAATATCAAATGATTCTAAATTCATCAGACAGTGGATGTATATGGAGATTCAAATGATTGTAAATTAATCAGACAGTGGAGATATATGGAAATATCAAATGATTCTAAATTCATCAGACAGTGGAGATATATGGAAATATCAAATGATTCTAAATTAATCAGACAGTGGAGATATATGGAAATATCAAATGATTCTAAATTCATCAGACAGTGGAGATATATGGAAATATCAAATGATTCTAAATTCATCAGACAGTGGAGATATATGGAGATATCAAATGATTCTAAATTCATCAGACAGTGGAGATATATGGAAATATCAAATGATTCTAAATTCATCAGACAGTGGAGACGTATGGAAATATCAAATGATTCTAAATTCATCAGACAGTGGAGATATATGGAAATATCAAATGATTCTAAACTAATCAGACAGTGGAGATATATGGAAATATCAAATGATTCTAAATTCATCAGACAGTGGAGACATATGGAAATATCAAATGATTCTAAATTCATCAGACAGTGGAGATATATGGAAATATCAAATGATTCTAAATTCATCAGACAGTGGAGATATATGGAAATATCAAATGATTCTAAATTCATCAGACAGTGGAGATATATGGAAATATCAAATGATTCTAAATTCATCAGACAGTGGAGATATATGGAAATATCATATGATTCTAAATTCATCAGACAGTGGAGACATATGGAAATATCAAATGATTCTAAATTCATCAGACAGTGGAGATATATGGAAATATCAAATGATTCTAAATTCATCAGACAGTGGAGATATATGGAAATATCAAATGATTCTAAATTCATCAGACAGTGGAGATATATGGAAATATCGAATGATTCTAAATTCATCAGACAGTGGAGATATATGGAAATATCAAATGATTCTAAATTCATCAGACAGTGGAGATATATGGAAATATCCAATGATTCTAAATTCATCAGACAGTGGAGACATATGGAAATATCAAATGATTCTAAATTCATCAGACAGTGGAGACATATGGAAATATCAAATGATTCTAAATTCATCAGACAGTGGAGATATATGGAAATATCAAATGATTCTAAATTCATCAGACAGTGGAGATATATGGAAATATCAAATGATTCTAAATTCATCAGACAGTGGAGACATATGGAAATATCAAATGATTCTAAATTCATCAGACAGTGGAGATATATGGAGATTACAAATGATTCTAAATTAATCAGACAGTGGAGACATATGGAAATATCAAATGATTCTAAATTCATCAGACAGTGGAGATATATGGAAATATCAAATGATTCTAAATTCATCAGACAGTGGAGATATATGGAAATATCAAATGATTCTAAATTCATCAGACAGTGGAGATATATGGAGATATCAAATGATTCTAAATTCATCAGACAGTGGAGATATATGGAGATATCAAATGATTCTAAATTCATCAGACAGTGGAGATATATGGAAATATCAAATGATTCTAAATTCATCAGACAGTGGAGACGTATGGAAATATCAAATGATTCTAAATTCATCAGACAGTGGAGATATATGGAAATATCCAATGATTCTATATTCATCAGACAGTGGAGATATATGGAAATATCAAATGATTCTAAATTCATCAGACAGTGGAGACATATGGAAATATCAAATGATTCTAAATTCAACAGACAGTGGATGTATATGGAGATTCAAATGATTGTAAATTAATCAGACAGTGGAGATATATGGAAATATCAAATGATTCTAAATTCATCAGACAGTGGAGATATATGGAAATATCAAATGATTCTAAATTCATCAGACAGTGGAGATATATGGAAATATCAAATGATTCTAAATTCATCAGACAGTGGAGATATATGGAGATATCAAATGATTCTAAATTCATCAGACAGTGGAGATATATGGAGATATAAAATGATTCTAAATTCATCAGACAGTGGAGATATATGGAAATATCAAATGATTCTAAATTCATCAGACAGTGGAGATATATGGAAATATCAAATGATTCTAAATTCATCAGACATTGGAGATATATGGAAATATCAAATGATTCTAAATTCATCAGACAGTGGAGATATATGGAGATATCAAATGATTCTAAATTCATCAGACAGTGGAGACATATGGAAATATCAAATGATTCTAAATTCATCAGACAGTGGAGACATATGGAAATATCAAATGATTCTAAATTCATCAGACAGTGGAGATATATGGAGATATCAAATGATTCTAAATTCATCAGACGATGGAGATATATGGAGATATCAAATGATTCTAAATTCATCAGACTATGGAGATATATGGAGATATCAAATGATTCTAAATTCATCAGACAGTGGAGATATATGGAGATTCAAATGATTCTAAATTCATCAGACAGTGGAGATATATGGAAATATCAAATGATTCTAAATTCATCAGACAGTGGAGATATATGGAAATATCAAATGATTCTAAATTCATCAGACAGTGGAGATATATGGAAATATCAAATGATTCTAAATTCATCAGACAGTGGAGATATATGGAAATATCAAATGATTCTAAATTCATCAGACAGTGGAGATATATGGAGATATCAAATGATTCTAAATTCATCAGACAGTGGAGACATATGGAAATATCAAATGATTCTAAATTCATCAGACAGTGGAGATATATGGAAATATCAAATGATTCTAAATTCATCAGACAGTGGAGATATATGGAAATATCAAATGATTCTAAATTCATCAGACAGTGGAGATATATGGAAATATCAAATGATTCTAAATTCATCAGACAGTGGAGACATATGGAAATATCAAATGATTCTAAATTCATCAGACAGTGGAGATATATGGAAATATCAAATGATTCTAAATTCATCAGACAGTGGAGATATATGGAAATATCAAATGATTCTAAATTCATCAGACAGTGGAGATATATGGAAATATCAAATGATTCTAAATTCATCAGACAGTGGAGATATATGGAAATATCATATGATTCTAAATTCATCAGACAGTGGAGACATATGGAAATATCAAATGATTCTAAATTCATCAGACAGTGGAGATATATGGAAATATCAAATGATTCTAAATTCATCAGACAGTGGAGATATATGGAAATATCAAATGATTCTAAATTCATCAGACAGTGGAGACATATGGAAATATCAAATGATTCTAAATTCATTAGACAGTGGAGACATATGGAAATATCAAATGATTCTAAATTCATCAGACAGTGGAGACATATGGAAATATCAAATGATTCTAAATTCATCAGACAGTGGAGATATATGGAAATATCAAATGATTCTAAATTCATCAGACAGTGGAGATATATGGAAATATCAAATGATTCTAAATTCATCAGACAGTGGAGACATATGGAAATATCAAATGATTCTAAATTCATCAGACAGTGGAGATATATGGAGATTCAAATGATTCTAAATTCATCAGACAGTGGAGATATATGGAAATATCAAATGATTCTAAATTCATCAGACAGTGGAGATATATGGAGATATCAAATGATTCTAAATTCATCAGACAGAGGAGATATATGGAAATATCAAATGATTCTAAATTCATCAGACAGTGGAGACGTATGGAAATATCAAATGATTCTAAATTCATCAGACAGTGGAGATATATGGAAATATCAAATGATTCTAAATTCATCAGACAGTGGAGATATATGGAAATATCAAATGATTCTAAATTCATCAGACAGTGGAGACATATGGAAATATCAAATGATTCTAAATTCATCAGACAGTGGAGACATATGGAAATATCAAATGATTCTAAATTCATCAGACAGTGGAGACATATGGAAATATCAAATGATTCTAAATTCATCAGACAGTGGAGATATATGGAGATATCAAATGATTCTAAATTCATCAGACAGTGGAGATATATGGAAATATCAAATGATTCTAAATTCATCAGACAGTGGAGATATATGGAGATATCAAATGATTCTAAATTCATCAGACAGTGGAGACATATGGAAATATCAAATGATTCTAAATTCATCAGACAGTGGAGATATATGGAAATATCAAATGATTCTAAATTCATCAGACAGTGGAGATATATGGAAATATCAAATGATTCTAAATTCATCAGACAGTGGAGACATATGGAAATATCAAATGATTCTAAATTCATCAGACAGTGGAGATATATGGAGATTCAAATGATTCTAAATTCATCAGACAGTGGAGATATATGGAAATATCAAATGATTCTAAATTCATCAGACAGTGGAGATATATGGAAATATCAAATGATTCTAAATTCATCAGACAGTGGAGATATATGGAAATATCAAATGATTCTAAATTCATCAGACAGTGGAGATATATGGAAATATCAAATGATTCTAAATTCATCAGACAGTGGAGATATATGGAGATATCAAATGATTCTAAATTCATCAGACAGTGGAGATATATGGAAATATCAAATGATTCTAAATTCATCAGACAGTGGAGACGTATGGAAATATCAAATGATTCTAAATTCATCAGACAGTGGAGATATATGGAAATATCAAATGATTCTAAATTCATCAGACAGTGGAGATATATGGAAATATCAAATGATTCTAAATTCATCAGACAGTGGAGACATATGGAAATATCAAATGATTCTAAATTCATCAGACAGTGGAGACATATGGAAATATCAAATGATTCTAAATTCATCAGACAGTGGAGACATATGGAAATATCAAATGATTCTAAATTCATCAGACAGTGGAGACATATGGAAATATCAAATGATTCTAAATTCATCAGACAGTGGAGACATATGGAAATATCAAATGATTCTAAATTCATCAGACAGTGGAGACATATGGAAATATCAAATGATTCTAAATTCATCAGACAGTGGAGACATATGGAAATATCAAATGATTCTAAATTCATCAGACAGTGGAGACATATGGAAATATCAAATGATTCTAAATTCATCAGACAGTGGAGACATATGGAAATATCAAATGATTCTAAATTCATCAGACAGTGGAGATATATGGAGATATCAAATGATTCTAAATTCATCAGACAGTGGAGATATATGGAAATATCAAATGATTCTAAATTCATCAGACAGTGGAGATATATGGAGATATCAAATGATTCTAAATTCATCAGACAGTGGAGATATATGGAGATATCAAATGATTCTAAATTCATCAGACAGTGGAGATATATGGAGATATCAAATGATTCTTAATTCATCAGACAGTGGAGATATATGGAAATATCAAATGATTCTAAATTCAACAGACAGTGGATGTATATGGAGATTCAAATGATTGTAAATTAATCAGACAGTGGAGATATATGGAAATATCAAATGATTCTAAATTCATCAGACAGTGGAGATATATGGAAATATCAAATGATTGTAAATTAATCAGACAGTGGAGATATATGGAAATATCAAATGATTCTAAATTCATCAGACAGTGGAGATATATGGAAATATCAAATGATTCTAAATTCATCAGACAGTGGAGATATATGGAGATATCAAATGATTCTAAATTCATCAGACAGTGGAGATATATGGAAATATCAAATGATTCTAAATTCATCAGACAGTGGAGACGTATGGAAATATCAAATGATTCTAAATTCATCAGACAGTGGAGATATATGGAAATATCAAATGATTCTAAACTAATCAGACAGTGGAGATATATGGAAATATCAAATGATTCTAAATTCATCAGACAGTGGAGACATATGGAAATATCAAATGATTCTAAATTCATCAGACAGTGGAGATATATGGAAATATCAAATGATTCTAAATTCATCAGACAGTGGAGATATATGGAAATATCAAATGATTCTAAATTCATCAGACAGTGGAGATATATGGAAATATCATATGATTCTAAATTCATCAGACAGTGGAGACATATGGAAATATCAAATGATTCTAAATTCATCAGACAGTGGAGATATATAGAAATATCAAATGATTCTAAATTCATCAGACAGTGGAGATATATGGAAATATCAAATGATTCTAAATTCATCAGACAGTGGAGATATATGGAAATATCGAATGATTCTAAATTCATCAGACAGTGGAGATATATGGAAATATCAAATGATTCTAAATTCATCAGACAGTGGAGATATATGGAAATATCAAATGATTCTAAATTCATCAGACAGTGGAGACATATGGAAATATCAAATGATTCTAAATTCATCAGACAGTGGAGACATATGGAAATATCAAATGATTCTAAATTCATCAGACAGTGGAGATATATGGAAATATCAAATGATTCTAAATTCATCAGACAGTGGAGATATATGGAAATATCAAATGATTCTAAATTCATCAGACAGTGGAGACATATGGAAATATCAAATGATTCTAAATTCATCAGACAGTGGAGATATATGGAGATTACAAATGATTCTAAATTCATCAGACAGTGGAGATATATGGAAATATCAAATGATTCTAAATTCATCAGACAGTGGAGATATATGGAAATATCAAATGATTCTAAATTCATCAGACAGTGGAGATATATGGAAATATCAAATGATTCTAAATTCATCAGACAGTGGAGATATATGGAGATATCAAATGATTCTAAATTCATCAGACAGTGGAGATATATGGAGATATCAAATTATTCTAAATTCATCAGACAGTGGAGATATATGGAAATATCAAATGATTCTAAATTCATCAGACAGTGGAGACGTATGGAAATATCAAATGATTCTAAATTCATCAGACAGTGGAGATATATGGAAATATCCAATGATTCTATATTCATCAGACAGTGGAGATATATGGAAATATCAAATGATTCTAAATTCATCAGACAGTGGAGACATATGGAAATATCAAATGATTCTAAATTCAACAGACAGTGGATGTATATGGAGATTCAAATGATTGTAAATTAATCAGACAGTGGAGATATATGGAAATATCAAATGATTCTAAATTCATCAGACAGTGGAGATATATGGAAATATCAAATGATTCTAAATTCATCAGACAGTGGAGATATATGGAAATATCAAATGATTCTAAATTCATCAGACAGTGGAGATATATGGAAATATCAAATGATTCTAAATTCATCAGACAGTGGAGATATATGGAGATATAAAATGATTCTAAATTCATCAGACAGTGGAGATATATGGAAATATCAAATGATTCTAAATTCATCAGACAGTGGAGATATATGGAAATATCAAATGATTCTAAATTCATCAGACATTGGAGATATATGGAAATATCAAATGATTCTAAATTCATCAGACAGTGGAGATATATGGAGATATCAAATGATTCTAAATTCATCAGACAGTGGAGACATATGGAAATATCAAATGATTCTAAATTCATCAGACAGTGGAGACATATGGAAATATCAAATGATTCTAAATTCATCAGACAGTGGAGATATATGGAGATATCGAATGATTCTAAATTCATCAGACGATGGAGATATATGGAGATATCAAATGATTCTAAATTCATCAGACAATGGAGATATATGGAGATATCAAATTATTCTAAATTCATCAAACAGTGGAGATATATGGAGATTCAAATGATTCTAAATTCATCAGACAGTGGAGATATATAGAAATATCAAATGATTCTAAATTCATCAGACAGTGGAGATATATGGAAATATCAAATGATTCTAAATTCATCAGACAGTGGAGATATATGGAAATATCAAATGATTCTAAATTCATCAGACAGTGGAGATATATGGAAATATCAAATGATTCTAAATTCAACAGACAGTGGAGATATATGGAGATATCAAATGATTCTAAATTCATCAGACAGTGGAGACATATGGAAATATCAAATGATTCTAAATTCATCAGACAGTGGAGATATATGGAAATATCAAATGATTCTAAATTCATCAGACAGTGGAGATATATGGAAATATCAAATGATTCTAAATTCATCAGACAGTGGAGATATATGGAAATATCAGATGATTCTAAATTCATCAGACAGTGGAGATATATGGAAATATCAAATGATTCTAAATTCATCAGACAGTGGAGATATATGGAAATATCAAATGATTCTAAATTCATCAGACAGTGGAGACATATGGAAATATCAAATGATTCTAAATTCATCAGACAGTGGAGATATATGGAAATATCAAATGATTCTAAATTCATCAGACAGTGGAGATATATGGAAATATCAAATGATTCTAAATTCATCAGACAGTGGAGATATATGGAAATATCAAATGATTCTAAATTCATCAGACAGTGGAGATATATGGAAATATCATATGATTCTAAATTCATCAGACAGTGGAGACATATGGAAATATCAAATGATTCTAAATTCATCAGACAGTGGAGATATATGGAAATATCAAATGATTCAAAATTCATCAGACAGTGGAGACATATGGAAATATCAAATGATTCTAAATTCATCAGACAGTGGAGACATATGGAAATATCAAATGATTCTAAATTCATTAGACAGTGGAGACATATGGAAATATCAAATGATTCTAAATTCATCAGACAGTGGAGACATATGGAAATATCAAATGATTCTAAATTCATCAGACAGTGGAGATATATGGAAATATCAAATGATTCTAAATTCATCAGACAGTGGAGATATATGGAAATATCAAATGATTCTAAATTCATCAGACAGTGGAGACATATGGAAATATCAAATGATTCTAAATTCATCAGACAGTGGAGATATATGGAGATTCAAATGATTCTAAATTCATCAGACAGTGGAGATATATGGAAATATCAAATGATTCTAAATTCATCAGACAGTGGAGATATATGGAAATATCAAATGATTCTAAATTCATCAGACAGTGGAGATATATGGAAATATCAAATGATTCTAAATTCATCAGACAGTGGAGATATATGGAAATATCAAATGATTCTAAATTCATCAGACAGTGGA
The DNA here is from genome assembly GCF_053919585.1 of Euprymna scolopes. Taxonomy (NCBI): domain Eukaryota; kingdom Metazoa; phylum Mollusca; class Cephalopoda; order Sepiida; family Sepiolidae; genus Euprymna; species Euprymna scolopes. The sequence continues at coordinate 79,275,988 of NC_136499.1, read as the reverse complement.
GATATATGGAGATATCAAATGATTCTAAATTCATCAGACAGTGGAGATATATGGAAATATCAAATGATTCTAAATTCATCAGACAGTGGAGACGTATGGAAATATCAAATGATTCTAAATTCATCAGACAGTGGAGATATATGGAAATATCAAATGATTCTAAATTCATCAGACAGTGGAGATATATGGAAATATCAAATGATTCTAAATTCATCAGACAGTGGAGACATATGGAAATATCAAATGATTCTAAATTCATCAGACAGTGGAGATATATGGAAATATCAAATGATTCTAAATTCATCAGACAGTGGAGACATATGGAAATATCAAATGATTCTAAATTCATCAGACAGTGGAGATATATGGAGATACAAATGATTCTAAATTCATCAGACAGTGGAGATATATGGAAATATCAAATGATTCTAAATTCATCAGACAGTGGAGATATATGGAGATATCAAATGATTCTAAATTCATCAGACACTGGAGATATATGGAGATATCAAATGATTCTAAATTCATCAGACAGTGGAGATATATGGAGATATCAAATGATTCTAAATTCATCAGACAGTGGAGATATATGGAAATATCAAATGATTCTAAATTCATCAGACAGTGGAGATATATGGAGATATCAAATGATTCTAAATTCATCAGACAGTGGAGATATATGGAGATATCAAATGATTCTAAATTCATCAGACAGTGGAGATATATGGAGATATCAAATGATTCTAAATTCATCAGACAGTGGAGATATATGGATATATCAAATGATTCTAAATTCATCAGACAGTGGAGATATATGGAGATATCAATGATTCTAAATTCATCAGACAGTGGAGACATATGGAAATATCAAATGATTCTAAATTCATCAGACAGTGGAGATATATGGAAATATCAAATGATTCTAAATTCATCAGACAGTGGAGATATATGGAGATATCAAATGATTCTAAATTCATCAGACAGTGGAGATATATGGAGATATCAAATGATTCTAAATTCATCAGACAGTGGAGATATATGGAAATATCAAATGATTCTAAATTCATCAGACAGTGGAGACGTATGGAAATATCAAATGATTCTAAATTCATCAGACAGTGGAGACATATGGAAATATCAAATGATTCTAAATTCATCAGACAGTGGAGACATATGGAAATATCAAATGATTCTAAATTCATCAGACAGTGGAGATATATGGAAATATCAAATGATTCTAAATTCATCAGACAGTGGAGACGTATGGAAATATCAAATGATTCTAAATTCATCAGACAGTGGAGACATATGGAAATATCAAATGATTCTAAATTCATCAGACAGTGGAGACATATGGAAATATCAAATGATTCTAAATTCATCAGACAGTGGAGATATATGGAAATATCAAATGATTCTAAATTCATCAGACAGTGGAGATATATGGAAATATCAAATGATTCTAAATTCATCAGACAGTGGAGATATATGGAGATATCAAATGATTCTAAATTCATCAGACAGTGGAGATATATGGAAATATCAAATGATTCTAAATTCATCAGACAGTGGAGACGTATGGAAATATCAAATGATTCTAAATTCATCAGACAGTGGAGATATATGGAAATATCAAATGATTCTAAATTCATCAGACAGTGGAGATATATGGAAATATCAAATGATTCTAAATTCATCAGACAGTGGAGACATATGGAAATATCAAATGATTCTAAATTCATCAGACAGTGGAGATATATGGAAATATCAAATGATTCTAAATTCATCAGACAGTGGAGACATATGGAAATATCAAATGATTCTAAATTCATCAGACAGTGGAGATATATGGAGATATCAAATGATTCTAAATTCATCAGACACTGGAGATATATGGAAATATCAAATGATTCTAAATTCATCAGACAGTGGAGATATATGGAGATATCAAATGATTCTAAATTCATCAGACAGTGGAGATATATGGAGATATCAAATGATTCTAAATTCATCAGACAGTGGAGATATATGGAGATATCAAATGATTCTAAATTCATCAGACAGTGGAGATATATGGAAATATCAAATGATTCTAAATTCATCAGACAGTGGAGATATATGGAGATATCAAAGCGGAAAATGCAACAAAAAAGATTTATGCAATTCTACGCAAACTAAGACACATTCTTATAAAAATATATCCAAGAACAATAAAAATTTTCGTCCAGTAGACAGTCTTTTTTTACTTGGGAGTCATCACATATTAAGGCCCGAAGGTCACTCGAGAATAAAGGTTAATGTATATAAGATGGTAGTGTAGTAATCGTTAATGGTGTAAATTGGGTAGAATTTAATTATTTATAGGGACGGCTCAACAAAGACTTGTTTACATCCTATTTGAATGCCACCAGGTTGTATCCAACCGGGAAGCAGGCCAGCAAAACAGTATGCCACAGGCGAGAAGTTGTGAGAAAGAAGCTTTGTTCAGGGAATCTGCGTTTAGATTTAGTTACAGATTAATAGTGAGTGAAATCCTATAAAATGGTAGTAGCTAGTGTTTTTTTTTCAAAGTTCGGCAAGAGGAGAACAATAGATTGGACTTCGGTCAAACACTTTCTATGAAAATAACGATAGAGCAGGGATAGATTCGCAACGTTTTTTGTGGGAAAGGGGTTGCAGAAAAGAGAAAAGGGCATCACCTACTATGAGGGGCGTGCCATAAGTAATGCCCTTGACCCACTTCACATAGGAGTAGAGCAACGAAACTTAGCACAGTTATTAGTCTTTCTCTACGTAGGAACCACCCAGAGTTATGCATTTCTCCCATCGTTTGATGCAGCTCTGGAGACCGTTATTGTAGAACACCCCAGGTTGGTCCTTTAACCACGACGTGACTTCAGAAATCAAGGCTGCATTATCTGGGAAACGCTTTCCTTTCAAAAACAACTTCATGGCTGGGAAGAAGTGAAAGTCAGAGAGTGCAAGATCAGAAGAGTAGGAGGATGGGGAAGGATTTCATAACCACACGCCCGTGCTTCTGATCTGGCGACATGCGAGTTGTGGACCGGAGCTTTTTCCTGCAGGAGGAGAGTATCTTTGCTGATCTTGCTCTGCCTCTTGATTTTGATAGCTTCCTTTAATTTCCTCAAAAGTGAAGTATAATAGGCTCCTGTAATTGTGGTACCCTTTGCCAGGAAATCTGTCATCACTACTCCATCCTGGTCCCAGAAGACTGTGAGCATGACCTTGCCAGCGGAGGGCTGCACCCTTGCCTTCTTCCACTGCATTGACTGGGCTTTGGTCTCTGGATCATAGTGATGGACCCAGGTTTCATCCTGTGTAATCAGTCTTTTGAAAAACTTTGACTCATCTTCTTGGCACATCTCAAAATTCATCCTTGAGAGCACTCGACGCGTTCTCGCTTCTGGAATGGTGTGGTAGCAACCTGGGAATCCATCTGGCAGACACCTTATGCAAATGGTCATGAATGATAGTTTCTACAGACCCTTTACTAATCTTGACATCTTTGGCTATTTGGTGAATAGTAATGCGCCGATCTTCCAAAATGACAGCCTCAACTTGAAGGACAGATGCCTCATCAATGACAGAAGGGGAGTGCGACCAGGTCTGGGAGCTGTTTCCACAGACTTCCGGACATGTTTGAATTCACGATGCCAGCGTTTTACAAGGTCATATGATGGGGCATTATCGCCATAAGTTTCTTTCATTTCATCAAAAGTCTCCTGTGGTGTGCGTCCTTTCAAATACAAAAACTGGATCCCTGCTCGACATTCAACAGGCTCCATTTCACACCTGACTCAGTTAAAACACCTGTAAAACAGAAACCACAATTAGTTCAGAGCTGTAATTTACCACATAACCCGTAGAGATATAAATCATTACACATGCAAAATTTCAGCTAGGTCAGACAACTGGAAGTGGGTCAGGGGCATTACTTATTGCACACCCCTCGTAGGTTTCGAATCCAGAAAGATTAAGATGAAAACAGAGAAACTTGGTTTTCGATGCATTAAAATTAACCAGGCACCTTTTCCCCATTGCATACAATTCTCAAGATCAGAATAGAGAAGATTCGAAAAGATCTTGGTCATTGCTAGCCTTTGAAGTGTTGTCATAGATTATGATGCCGTCTGCATAAATGTCTACAAATGATGTAAGAATGTGATTGGGGAGATCATTGATGAAGATCAGACAGAGAGTTGGATTTAAGATGGAACCTTGAGGGATGCTAGCATTAATACTATAATTTTGATGTCTACCCCTTAACGACTACTCTTATAAGCCTATCAGAGAGGAAGGATTTAACAATTGAGAGGGAATTTGAGCTATTCAATAGCTGGCGATCTTGTGAAGTAGACCTTTATGTCATACTCTATCAAAAGTCTTTGATATGGCAAGTGCTATTTCTATATAAATGCCCCCCCCCCATCGGGAGATTCACTAAACCTGTGTGATATAACAGTTAGTACATCAGATGTAGATCTTGCAGAGCGGAAACTATATTGCATGTCACTGAGCAGGTTATTTTTGCTGAGGTGATTGCCCACTTCTCTGTGTATCACAGATTCTGGCAACTTACTCATGATGCACAACATACTGATTGGTTTGTACTGAAAGGGAGATGACAGATCTCCAGAATTTTTAAATACCAGGCAGATTGATGAAGTTTTTCAGGGTGTTAGGATGAATTTCTTCTTATGGGAACATTTAAAGAGCTTTGTATGCATGGGAGCTAGTTCTGATTGAAGCGTTTTGAGCTGGAATGCCGTTATGGCCAGTTGTTTTACAAGCTTGGCCACATCATGTACAGGTATTTGTATCTTGTATAGTGTGATTTCAGTTACAGAAGGAAATACACGGGTAGGCGGCTCTGATCACAAAGAGTGGAATTTGCTGCAAAGTTATTGGCAAAAAGTTTTGCTTTGTCAAATGCTGACAAAATTTACCTAAGGTCCATTGATGATAGTAGGAATAAAGGATACGCTTCTGTTCAGCACTCTGTTTGTTGTGCGTCAAAACTGGTGGGAATCAAGCTGCTGATCAGCTACTTTAAATTTGACATACTGATCATACGAATTTCTTGCATTTTTATTACTGTTTTACAATGGTTGCTGGCAGTCCTAAAAGTGGCTTTATTTTCACAACATCTATTTCGTTGAAAGCAATGCAAATATTTATTTCTGTGTACAATGGCAGCCATATATTCCAGGGTAAAACATAGCTAGCTGTTGGGCTTTAGTGGGAATGACAGTACCTCCTCTCATCATTTGTCTAGTTTGAGTAGATTAGCTATTCAACATTGTGAATCTTGAAATCACCACAGACGTGAATGTTAGCTGAGGGATGGGTAGACAGAATGTGGTCAATTTTTTTATAGACACTCTCAATGATAGTAACTCCACTGTTATGGGTGCGATAGAGGGCAAATATGAACGCAGTGTATGAGCAAGTGCTACTCTAAATTACATATAAGGAAAATTAGGATCTTTCCTAGAAATGTCCCTAGCACATGGAAAATCATCTCTAATGTAGGCACATATTTCATGCCCATGGCGATTTTGGAGGTCAGATTTTGATGGCAAGTTTAGGTATCCTTTAATCGCAAACTTGTTTAGGGTAGCAGTTGGTCCAGTGCTAGTTTCCTGTAATTGGATTTCAATATTTGGAAGGTTAGAATGTAGACCTCTGATGTTAGAGAAGGAGACCTCATAGTAGGGGTCTACGTTGGGAGTTTTGAGTTCTGAGTTTAATCTTGTATTTTTTTCTTGAGATATTTCATTTTTGAGGATTAGAATAGGTCAGCAGAGTTGTTAGAGCATAGCACAGAAAATAAAAGGAACCAAGAATGATTATTCCAACCAAGTAGATAGTGTCAGCTTAGGTAAAACGTTTATCTCTAGCATCCTTATTAGTGACATGGCCACAAGGATAGAAATAGTAAGGGAAAATAAGGATATCCCAAGCGACTGCTTAAACGAAAAAAACTGCCGGTCAAGTGTACAGTTTTTTTCTTCTTCTTTTGTCAGAAACAACACTAAATGAGGACTGAGGGACAAAAAAGAAGAAGCGAGAGTTATGTGGCTGCTGAGAACGCATCCACAATACATTTCCTACTCTACATTGAAAACAGAAATATTCTTGAATGTATGAACCACTTTGTAAAATTAATTGACCCAATTATTGCAATTAACATACAGAACATAGAAGGTCTAATGTGCATTAAAAAAAGATCAGAGCGTTAAATTTCATTAGATAGACCCTGTATATAACGTTTATGGCAGATATGTCAATATTTTTTTTTTGAAATTGCTATGAAAAGCAGAGAAGTGAAAATTGGTACAGTGGAAGAGCATAACAAGGTGCCTTATTTCCCTGATTTTTGTGGAATTTGAACAAATATTTAGAAAATTATGCTAATTTGTCTATTTTCTGGTAATTTTAAGTGTGTATCACTTTATTGCAAGTGTCTAAAAATGCCTAGAAAGGGTCGATTGACAGCTAGTGAAAAGGAACGTGTTGTTACAGGCCTTGCAGAGGGTTTACCACTCATAGATCTAGCCAAGGGGCTTGGAAGAGATCGAAGAACATTGTCTTCATTCGTTGAAAATCCAAACATCAAACCAAAGAATGGCAAAAACACAAGAAAGTCAGTTTCTGCTATATTGATGTGATATTAGAAAAATTTACTGTCAACTTATCAAGCAGCCGGGCCACAACAGAGCTACCATATTTGATAAGGCTGAAATACCTTCCTTGTCCAGAAAAAACATGCTGCAATATCTTAAACGAAATTGCAAGAAGCATTAAGCCCATACCAAGACCGGTTTTAAATCAAACTCATAAAGAAAAAATTTGGCTTGGGCTAAGAAATACATGAAACCAGCTTTGAAAATGTTCTTTTTACCGATGAGGCCAGAGCAACCCTTGCTTGACCAGATGGGTGGGCCAAAGTTTGGAGACTTCTTGGATTCCCTATCCCTCATCCATTCCATCATAACAAGGAGGTGGAGGTGTCATGTTCTGGGCTGGAATAATCTGCAATGAACGAATTGGACCATTTCGAGTTGCAGAAGGTGTCAAACTGATAAGCCAGTCTTATATTTTATTTTTAAATGAGCATTTGTCATCGTGGTCTGATAACCTTCCATTAGCGTGTCACCGCAAATTGAATTTTATGCATGACAATGTGCCATTCTACTTAGCTAAGGCTGTGACTGCCTACCTTGTCATTAGGCATTAGTGGAGAAAATTTGATGACATGGCCACCTTGTTCTCCAGATATAAACCCAATTGAGCAGCTCTGGTTAAAAATAAAGATGAAAGTTTAGGAAGGAGGTGTTCAATTTTCGTCAAAGGATGAACTTTGGATGAAGATTTTAGAAGTTTCATATAGCATCACATCATCTCAAATCTGCCAATCGACATCATCAGTTGACAAGATGTAATTCAAATGATTGTGAAGCATATGAGTTATGTTCATAAGTAAATATTTCCTTAAACAAAATAATGTGAAATTCTTTCTTGTTGTTAGTTAATATTCTTACTGGGTATTTATTTCATATAAATAGAAATATGAAGTTGGAATATTGTTTATTACCGAAAACATACATTTTTAGACACTTGCAATGAAGTGATACACACTTAAAATTACTAAAATATTTGTTCAAAATCCACAAAAATCAAGGAAATAGGGCACCTTGTTATGCTCTTACAGTGTACCAAAGTTCACTTCTTTGTTTTTTATAGCAATTTCAAAATTTAAAAAAGTATTGGCATGTAATAAAGCGATATTTTCATTTAAAATCAAGAGAAATACCTTGTTCTCTATTGTTTTCACATCTGAAAAAAACTAATCAATGCAAACAAAATCTTACGAGATAAAATGTCTGGCATTTAAAATATTTCTCTTGTTCATTACTTTGTTGCTTAATAAGCCAGAGACAAATTAATGACACATGTTGAATTCGCCAAAGCATTATTTTTAATGACATAAAAAATGATCCTACATATATATAAGTTGATGAACACGGTCCCTAATATTGCCCAGGAAAATTGAAGAACTCATGAAAGTCTTACTCTCATCCTTGAATTCCATATAAGTATGTTATTGGAATTTTTAACTTTTATAAATATAAATTCTAAAGTTATGAAATGAAAGAAAGTAAAATGTTTCCTTTGCTGCTCACATAAGTCCCATATGGTTGCGAATTGAACCATATTGTTTAAAAATTACAACTATTGTTATTAAGGCATTGCTGTTTTGGAGTTAATAAACAGTTTATTTTATTTTAATATCATTAAAGTGCAAAATCGAATAACCGTTTTGAATACGGTTTCAATGCCCTAAATTCTATTATAAGAAGCTGGAAATAGAATTTGTGATGCTGAAAACGTACACATATAAAATTTGCATTTCCATAAATAAAAAAATTAATGTGGAACTCTGAAAGGATAAATAACAGATATAAGATGTAAATGTAAATGTTTAAGAAAAGTAATATAAATATATCATACGATCTGTACGTGTAGTTACTATTTCTAGTACAACAGAACATGTGGTATCTGTTGTGTTCATAGAAATATATCATGACTGGAGAAAATTTAATTTTTGTCTTAATATGAAAGCCTATCTCAAAGCGAACATACATAGAAAACTGTAAGATTTGTTTTAAATTACGATGTAAGATAATGCTGTTGTTTCATTTATTATTGAAAAATGTCTTCATTTTAATAATCTTCCTAGTTGGACAAATAATTTTCTAGAAGAAAGTAAATCGAATTACATTCAATAGAATGTAATTCGATTTACTTTCTTCTAGAAAAGACGCGATAACATGATAAACAAGAAAACTGGCTATTCAGAATGAAATATTGATATTTAGAATGAAATATTGATATTTAGAATGAAATATTGATATTTAGAATGAAATATTGATATTTAGAATGAAATATTGATATTTAGAATGGAAGATGAAAAGTCGAGAAATAGACCGATCATACATGATTAATTTTATGATTCAAACAATATCCTCAAAACGCAATAAAATATCGATATATTTGTAGTGTTAAGTCTCTTCTCCAAACGCAATTGCACACCAATACACACTAAGTGGTGCCAAACTCAATTCATTTCCTCTTGTCATGATGCCAGGGGGACGTCCTGATTTGTCTTATAAAAAGAGATGGACAAACTCGCTCCCTTTTTCTCTCTCAAAACCTTTTACGTCTCTATCTTCATATTAAGGCTGACGGCTGCTATCACCATGTGCTCGCACACACACACGACGACACTATCCTGGCATGTAAGAACTTTTCTCTGCTCACACATTCGACAACATACACAACTTTCTAATATAGGCATTGTCAATAGACACTTTGTCTCAATATGAGCACATACATACCATTCAGTATATAAGAGTTTACTCCACATACACACGTGCATACTTACACACATATGCATGCACACACACATATGTACATACATGCACACACATATATCGTTCCACCTACATTTACTATATATATATATATATATATATATATATATATATATATACATATATATATCTTTTTTATGAGCACTATTTGATAGTTGGTTCTGCATACAACAAATGTTTTATTGAATTATATTTTTTGTAAATTGTTACTTTGCTTTCATTAGTACATGCTTGTATTGTTTTTGTTTTTTTACATAGGCATCACCACTTATCAAGGCCGAGAGGCCACTCAAGGATAAGAGTTAAAGAGTGTGCAGTAGTCAAAAGGACAATATAGTAATCGATAGTAATGGAAGTTCGATAAATTTGTTAACTTAAGTGGAACGGCTCATCAGAAACTTGTTCACGTTGGACTTGAAGACAACCATATTATAGACAGCTGGAAAGCAGGAAAACGGAAGACAATTCTGCAGGCGTGCAGTTCTAAGAAAGAAGCTTTGATCATGGAATCTACATTTAGGTTTAGGCAGAGATAAAGAGTGGGGGGATTATTGATAGTGTTTTCAGCTAGATGAGTGTTTCTTGTGAAAGTTTGGCGAGGGGTGACCATAGATCGAAGGTCAGTCGAACACTTTCCATGAAAATAACGATACAGCAGAGACAAACTCGCAACATCTCTTTTGTGAGAAAGAGGTTGCAGGGAATAGAAAAGGACATCTCCCACGAGGCCACAAAGTCTATTTTGAACCCTATCAAGGTAGGACAAGTCCTTTCTAGCAGCTCCTGCCTAGATGTGGCAAAGTATTCCATTCTTGGACGTACCTGGCTCTTATATAGATAGAGAATTGCATCAGCAGTGAGATATCTACTGGATCGATAGAAAGATCCCACCATTTTTCCAGCGGCCTTGGGAACAGATTTGATGTACGTATTTCATTTAAGATCAGGAGTAAAGGTCAAGCCCAGAAGCTTGTTAAAACTTGAGGCCTCCTCAAGACGAGAGCCATTCATTTTAATTGATGCCAGATGGGGATCAGAACGTTGATGATGTAAAGATAGAAGCTTGGTTTTAGATGCATTAAAAGAGGAGAGAGAATCGGAGCCAAACTTGGTCATTTACTGTCTTAGATGTGCTACATAGATGGTAGTGTCATCAGCAAAAATGTCTACAAATGATGTAAGGATGTGATTTGGAAGATCATTAATGTAGATCAGGAAAAGAGTTGGGCCCAGGATGGACCCCTTCTAATTTTTGCTCATCAACTACTACTCTTATGAACCTATCATAGAGAAATGATTTAATAATTGAGAAGGCATATCTATACCATAGCTGGAGATCTTGTGAAGTAAACCTTTATGCCATACTCTATCAAAGGCCTTTGATATGTCAAGAGCAATTGCCCTAGAAAGGTTGCCTCTGTCAAGAGATTCGCTAATCCTATGAGATATAACTGTAAGCAGATCTAGCAGAACGGAAACCATATTGTGTGTCACTAAGAAGGTTATTATTGCTAAGATGGTTGATTACTTCTCTATTTAACACAGATTCCAGCAACTTACATACACACATCTCTCTCTCTCACACACACATACACACATCTCTCTCTCTTTCTCTCTAGCTCTCTCTCTCTCTCTCTCTCTCTATATATATATATATATATATATATATATATAAATATATGTATATATATATATATGGCGATTAAGCTACACAGAATATTCCGCTTTCATCCACGCTAGGATTCATCAGGCTTATGCGAGAATTTTGTGGTTGTGTCGCATTTTTATATGCACACCTTCTATTGATTTTTTAGTTAGCCAATCAGCTTTCTAGTATCCACCGCACCCTTCCTAAGTAACTAACGAGCAGGTACTTACAGGACAAAGGCCCAGTTGACCTCTGGTTGCCCTTTCCTTTGTGTGTGCTATTTAGCGTTGATATATCTAGTGTCCTAACCTATTTAAAATCTAGGTTAAATGTTTTTTTTATATGCTAGTTTATATATATATATATATGCATGTATATATATATATATATATGTGTGTGTGTGTGTGTGTGTGTGTGTGCTAGTTTATGTACATGCATGTTTATTTATTTATTTATTTTTCTTTTTATTTGTTTATTTTCTATTGTTATTCTTAGTTTTAAAATTATTTTGTATCTCTATCCTAGAGTAAATTTTATCCTGTGAACACAGTTGCTCGCTATTTCTCTCCTACAGTTTAATAGATACTGGGGTTCTTTAAAGTATAAGATAGCAAATTTTTCATGAAGGCATAATCTACATGGATCATCCAGATCTCTACATGTGTTTGCTTGTCTTACTATTTTTCATTCGATTACCGCCGAACGTCCGCTTTCCTTGAGTTCCCAGTATTTGTTTGCTAGAGTTGTTTTCATACAGTGTTTTTGATTATTGATCAAAACTGTAAATTTTTGCAGCAGCTGTAGGATAACTCTAGGTTATTTTTATTGAAAATTTTTTGTAAGGGCTTGGTTGTGGGAAAGTGCTTTTCGATAAGATCTAGAAATTTCTTGCTAAGTTTTGTTTTTAACATTTGGTTGTATCGCGCCGTATACCAGATTATATTTCTTTTTCTTCTATTTTTAATTTTATTAGAGTTATTGGTGTTTTGTTGCTTATATTTGATATCAATATTTTTGTATCCACTATTTTTTAGGGCTGTTTCATAGATATTGGTTGACCTGTTAAATACATTTTCATCGCTTGCGTTATTGCTGAGTCTACTTACGATCGAGTTAGGAATCTGTTTTATAATTGATGATGGGTGATTGGACTTAGGGTTTCCATATATTGGATTAGCGTTATCTTTTAAGTAGGGTTTATATGCGTTTTTATCTAAATTTAATGTGACGTCCAGGAAGTTTGTTGTTTTTATGTTAGCTAATACGTCTACTTTTAGGCCTAATTTTTTCATTTCCTTGTGTATGATTTTCTTAAAGTTATCTCCCTTGACTTTGTTGGAGTCGTTTATTATAGCTAGTCCATCATCTCTATATAGGCCGATATTCGTAGTATCAAATATGCTTGTGAGGGTATATAGAATGAATAATCCCACAAGATCTGATGCATCTGCAGAATCCAGGGCACCCATCGCCAAATCAAACAAATTTGTAATTTTAGTTTTTATCCATTGGTTATTGTTATTTACTAGAACTGATTTTCTACATTTTTTAATGGTGTTGATTTCTTCCGAGGATATATCAGTGTATGCCTCAGCAAATTCTAGGGCAATGTTGAAAAGTTCTTTGGATATCGAGGGATAGAAGTCTATGATGTCGAACGGTATAAACGTACATTTATCTTTGTTTTCTATATTTTTAAACCAAGTGATTTCTTCAGCAGTATTTGCCCACTAGTTTAATTATAGGTCTTGTTTGATTTGTTTTTTACTCTAGAAAGTATTGCTTTGCTAATTCTACCTATTTCTGGTTTAGTTGGGTTTATAACTTACTACCTAGCTCTATCTATGTATTGAGCACTTTTGAAGTAAATGCTTAAAGTTTACGCATAAATTTATACTTTCATATATTAATTTATGTGATTAAATAAAGTAGTTTTATATCTATATATATATATATATATATATATATATATATATATATATATAGAGAGAGAGAGAGAGAGAGAGAGAGATAGATAGATAGATAGATAGATAGATAGATAGATGGGATATCTAGCACTATTCACCTTTTTAATTCAGAGTTTCATATAAATATAAAAATAAGAAGAATTATTTTTTGTATAATATCCCATTGTTTTCTCTTTTTTTCTCTGAAATAGTGCTCTAGATAAGGGCCAATAAAATGGGAAGAACACTAAATTGTTATTACCTGGATATTTAATCTTTTATACAGCTCAACTTGCATGTCAGAAGTCAATAATTTTTTTTCATGCACATCGTCATTCCACCAGTCAATCACATCTCATCAAAGTGTTTTTCTTAGCAGTAGCTTGCCAAGTTTTCTAAAAATGAGTATTTTCGTCTTTCAGTCGAAGTAATTATGGTGTTATTCACTACCATTGTTGTCAGGAAAGACGGCAATCCAGCAGCAATCTTTTTACCAGAATCATTGCAGGTAAAAAAAAATGATTCAGATATATGAAAATAGTTTACAACAGCAATGACAGCTCTAATCTTTCCACTTGTTTAAGTCAGAGTTTCATATAAGATATACTTGTGCTGGATGATGGTCAATATGCAAGCCTTCTAGACCTTTTACTCAGAACTTCCCCTGAGCTATGCTCATGTTTCATTCTATCTCCTCTGGAATCTTCCGACCACTCGATTGTATCAGTTAAGATAAAAATAAAATGTAATAAATCTTCAGACGTACCTCTCCACCGTACTGTATATCGATACTCTACAGCTGACTGGGATAGCTTCCATACATTTATATCTGATCTACCTCTACATTCCATGTTTAAAAAGAATGTGTCCTCTATAGTATCAACCTAACCAAATGGTTAATTGTAGGCATAGACCGATTCATACCATCCAAAAATTCCAGCAAAAACCTAACAGTCAGCCATGGTTCTCCCCAGAATGTGCTGTTGCCATCATGCACACAGAAATCACTTTTTCCATCGCTACCAACGTAATAGATGGACTGAGACCAAAGCTGCTTTCAAGACTGCCAGAAACCGCTGTAAAAGAGTAATAAAAAATGCAAGAGAGCTATATGCTCAATCTGTTAAATCCAAAGTTCCCACCAGTTTTGGCAAATAGCAAACAGGATCCCAAACAGAAGCATGCATTCTATCCCAACCATTATCAATGGACCTGAGGTTATCTCATCAGCATCAGACAAGGCCAAACTATTTGGCAAGAACTTTGCAGCTAATTCTACAGAAATAACCTTCTAAGTGACATGCAATATGTTTTCCGTTCTGCCAGATCTACAGCAGCTGTGCTAATGGTTATATCTCATAGGATTAGTGAGTCTCTCCACAAAGGCTTCCTTTCTAGGGCAATTGCTCTTGACATATCAAATGCTGTCAATAAGGTATACCATAAAGGCCTACTTCACAAGATTTCCAGCTACGGTATAGCTGGAAATGTTTTCTCAATTATTAAATCATTTCTCTCTGATAGGCTCATAAGAATAGTGGTTGATAGCCAGAAATGAGAGGCCCACAGTATTAATGCTGGTGTCCCTCAGGCCCAACTCTCTTCCTGATCTACATCAATGATCTCCCAAATCACATACTTAATTCATTCGCTGACATCTATGCTGATGACACGACCATCTATGGCAGCACATCAAAGGCCGTAGATGACAAAATTCTCTCTGATTTTCTCTCCTCTGATCTTGAGTGCGTGGTACAGTGGAGGAAGAGGTGGCTGATTACTTTTAATGCATCTGAAACCAAGTTTCTATCTTTAAATCATCAACGCTCTAATCCCCATCTGGCATCAATTGAAATGGATGGGTCTAGTCTTGGGGAGGCTCCATGTTTTGACAAGCTTCTGTGATTGACCTTTACTCCTGATCTTAAATGGAACACATACATCAAGTCTGTTGCCAAGGTCGCTGGAAAAATGGTAGGATCCTTCTACCACTCTAGAACATATCTCACTGCTGATGCAATTCTCTATCTATATAAAAGCCAAGTACGTCCAAGGATGGATTACTGCTGCCACATCTGAGCAGGAGCTGCTAAAAACAGTCTATCCTGCCTTGACAGGGTACAAAATAGACTTTGTGGCTTAGCGGGGGATGCCCTTTTCTCTTCCTTGCAACCTCTCTCCCACAGAAGAGACGTTGCGAGCCTGTCTTTGTTTTATCCTTATTTCCATGGCAAGTGCTCGTCTGAGCTCCAATCTCTGGTCCTCCCTTTCCAATCTTTCATGAAAAACACCAATCTAGCTGAAACCAGTCTCAATAATTTTCCCCACTCTATATCTGTGCCTAAATCAAAACGCAGATCCCATGAACAAAGCTTCTTACTTAGAAGTGCACGCTTGTGGAACTCTTTTCCGTTTGCCTGTTTCCCACCTGACTTCAACTTGGATGTCTTTAAATCCTACATAAACAAATTGCTGATAAACCGCACCCTTAAGTAAGACACTTTATAAAATCTCTATTACTAACGATTACTACGATATTATCCCATTGATTACTGTACATGCAATAAACCTTATCCCCGAGTGGCTTCCGGCCTTGATAAGTCGTGACTACCATGTAAAAAAAACCCCCAAAAACTCACAGCTCTTTCTTGTTGTCGTCATCGTCATCATCATAGCGTTTATAGCAGATATGTTTCCTTCTAACAGCAGTTCTTTTCTATCCTTTCATCACCATTATTTACAGCTTGTCTCCTGCCAGCCATAACCATTACAGATACAGTCAAGACAGCAGCAGCCTCAAAAATCAACAACCTTCAGTGGAAAAACAGACATTACACTAAGAATAATTATCAACATTCAACAACAACTGGTCTTATTTTGTCGATTCACTGAACTACTGAACCTCTTGCAACATAAAGGTGATATTTATTTCCTTGAAATAAATATCACCTTTATGTTGCACACACGAATTTGTTTTTCTTACCTTTTGTTGTTACAACGTTCATCACGCATACCTTTCATTATATTTACTTTTATGTTAATCGAAGTTGTGCTACACTGGACGATTAGCCCAGTTCCTCCTCTTACTACACCTATTAAAACTTTTTAATTAAAAATTAAGCTAAATAATCTCCTTTGTCCATGTCTGGTTTCTCTACCACTGCAATGTATGCAAGTGGGCACATACAATAAAGCTTCACCAATTCGATCAGTTATGAACATTTTCTGATATTTTTTAACATTCCATAGAATTGAGAAACAAGTTTGAAATAATAATATTGTTGAGTTCGAAATTTTAAGAGAGTGAAACAGAGTCCTATACGAGGAGGAGGAATAAATCATAAATGTTGAATGACTATTAATATTTTAGGTTGTGTCACCTGAAACAGCAATTATTATATGATTATATTATTTTCTATCATGATACATATTACAACTATCAACTAGGACCATGCTATTGGCCAGAATTGAATAAGAAACCCATTTACATTTATACCAAGCTCATAAAAATCTATTACCATATTTCTCATTATTTCTAGCATTTTATAATATCCAATTTTACGAGTTGGACTGAAAGGGTGCATTCCATATTGATTAAGCCGGTGGAAATAAAGTGACATAAATTGAAATACATTTTGGGAAACCCTCTTGGCACACCCGTCGTTTTTTTTTGTTTTTTTTAAGAATCAATGAGGAATTCTATCTGCTCTTACGCCAAGCCTGGAACTTGTTTAACTTTTATTTTTAATTACTTTTATTTCTATAATATTCTATATATAAAATAAAATAAAGCATTGAATTTTCTTTTTATAGATTTCAAACACAAATAAAGACTCCCACGATAACGTTGTACAGTTTTTGATCAAAATGAAACAAATATCTTGAGTAATGTAGTTTTATATATACAGCTATTGATCTTCATTGCCTAAACGCTAGGAATAATTCATGAACAAACAAATAAACAGAGAGGAATTGCAACTTTATAAGGATGTATCATAAACATTATGCTTTACTGTAATGAGATCATATTTCTCATTTTATTCTATTTTTTATTATTTAATTTGAGGATTTTTAGTTTTTATTTGCGCTGTTTTATTCAAATTTTTATTTACTGCTATACTTTTTGTTTTGGATAAATGCTAAACTCAATAATCAAACTATTTTTTTTACAATTTGTATTTAGTTTTACAGAATTTTGCACTTATTGTCTTTTTGTATTATTGTTAATAAAAATGAGCTTAGAGACCAAGTAGGTTCTGCAAAATAAGAGGAATAAGAGAGAAGGTACATTTGAAGTAGTCAATCAAGTTCTCAGTAAGCGGAAGATATCAAGAAACACTTCTCTCATTACCGCAGAAGAGAGGAACCAGACTGGTGAAGATGTTGATTTGAATAAATATTATAGTAAATGTTATCCATTGTCAAATTGAAATAATGCACTACGAAAATCACTACTAAAAAATAGACACATGCATTAAGAAAATCATTACTAAAAAATAAATCCAAAATGGCAACCCAGATTCCAAATATAAAACGTTTAATACAACCACAAAAAGAACGAAAATATAATATAATAATTAAATTACATAAGTGACCTCTCTTTTATATAATTTTCCTTAGTTCACACATTTTTTGTCTTCTTATAACTTAATTTTTATGTGTGATTTATTATGTTTTTTGTCTACCTAAGATGTTGCCATGACTATAAAAATGTAAAAGAATATAACATCATTAAATTATTAGATTAAAAACTCCAATATAACGAATGTTATTTATAAAATCATTTTTTTCTTCTGTGTAAAATATAACAAGCAAAATTGAATTTTGTTAATGAGATAATGTAATGTATTATTGTTTTTATTATCGAATGTATTTCTGTTACTGAAGAGTCTGATTTTCCAAAGAAAAAAGACAGTTCAGCAATTTTTGACAGTATCATTTTCTTTTCTTAAATATTATGTAGATTAAGGAGAATGATACGACGTTGGTCTCTGACCTATAGCTAAACTCATACTCTATCCAACTCATATCTCATTTCAAAAACTGTCATTTAGTTTTGGGATTTTTTGTCTAAAGATCTGTAGTCTCCACCCCTCTCTTTAGCGTTCTTTCCCTGTCTCTCTTACAGCATTTATAAGGTTTCTGCTAAACAGTATCGTTCCTATCCACTATCATTCCTTGTATACTATATATGACAATTTTCTACTTGAGTTTATCTTAGTACACTTCCTGATTAACAATATATCTTGAATTCTTCAATTGTGATATTTTATCCTTTAATGTGGCAATCTTTCAAAAAATATTTAACTATAATTTAATAAAATGAAAAAATGCTAATAAATTCTTTTGAATTGCAATTTTAATAACTTTAGAAATATGAGTATAGGTAAATAATATTAGATGCGTTTAAGTTCATAAGTTTCAGCAAAAGCAGATCTTCTTCTGAATACATATTTGATAAAACCATTGCAGGTTGTATTATACTAAGAGATTGCGTTTTACATCTCTGGTTAAGGAACCTAAGAACAAATGAATGGATGCAAGATATGGTAAAAACATGGAATGCAGAGCAATTTAACTTCGTGGAATAACAAAGAGATCCAAAATTCTTTAAAATCTTATGAAAATAACAACAATACTTATTTGTCATAAAATTATGTTTTTCATAAAATATGATGACCATTTATTTCTTCGTTCCACAAGTAAAACATTAAACTTTATAACATTAATACATTATAATCTAGTGTAGGAGGAAAATAGTCTTTACAATCACATTAATGGTTAGATTGTAACAAACTCTCAGAATAAATATATTTGCGGATGCAAGAAACAATTTTATCCCAAGCAAGAGAATCTTTGTTATGTGTTTTCCAAGGATAATGATCAAAACATTGTTCATATTTGTTAAAAACTGTATTTTAACAGTACGTTTCTATAAACCAAAAGAAAGTGTTCTGAAAATGTCTTTTATTTTTGGCAAAGCATCAAGGTCTGTCAGATACTGTTTTCATGCCGGTTTCAAAGATGACGTCTAAGGAGTGACATTTTGAATTCTTATGGACTTGTAATCTGAGGAAGTAGAACGTCATATGTCGAAGGTCAGTGGGTTAAAAGCCAACAGGACAAGTGGCTAGACATTAGGTTTGATCTTATTGTCATGCAGCAAATTCAAGTAGCCAAAATAAAAAGTGGCCACTAATGGCTGGTGTAAAGTTCTGGTGAGTTCAAAAAGTATCCAAGACTGTGGCACATTTGAAAATGTCTATCCTACTCTGTACGTAATGCATTTATAGTGTATTTACTTATAAGAATACTTGATTTTTGAGATGGTAGTAACATTGCCATTGGATATCTGTTAGGAATAATTCAAAATTCTTTTTCATAAACTCCAGAAAAAAATGAATCTATGATATATAATAATTCAAAAAGTGGATACGGGTTCGCTCACTTAGTTATGACATAATCAATGTATTGTCTCAAAACAGACGACATTTGTAAAAGGTTTAATGCTGTAGAAGAAAACATTTAGAAATGCACAATGTATAATATAATATTTTTAACATAGTGTAACAATTAAAATATTATCACGAACAAAACTAATTGATTTTTTAATAAAAAAGATCAATATGGTATTCAAAAAAGACAAGGATCATCAGACTTGCTAGATATTTCAGTGTTGTATTATATACTTTTTATCTGATGTCTTAAAAGATATTTCAGTGTTGCATTATATACTTTTTATCTGATATCTTAAAAGATATTTCAGTGTTGTATTATATACTTTTTATCTGATATCTTAAAAGATATTTCAGTGTTGCATTATATACTTTTTATCTGATATCTTAAAAGATATTTCAGTGTTGCATTATATACTTTTTATCTGATATCTTAAAAGATATTTCAGTGTTATATTATATACTTTTTATCTGATATCTTAAAAGATATTTCAGTGTTGTATTATATACTTTTTATCTGATGTCTTAAAAGATATTTCAGTGTTGTATTATATACTTTTTTTCTGATGTCTTAAAAGGTATCTTGCTGATTTCTTTATGTTATTACAGATTAGATCGATGCAAAAACGAAACATTACACAAATTTCCTGATTTAAGGTTCTGAGAAGCGTGATGGTTGCAGATTTAGAGTGTATGGAACTGTTCTTATGCACCAATCAGAGAAATGTGGAAGGATTTTTGGTAAACATTTTTAAAAAATTAAAAGAAATATGATTTAAATTTTTTTCAAAATAACAAATAAGAAAGATGACAGCATATAATCTGAAGTTTAACATAAGTAGAATTATATTAAAGACGTTAAATTTATTAATATATAATGCCCAACAAAAAACATGAAAATACTTGTCACATCTACTGAAACTAAAATGTTGTAATACAGTAAAACAGCTGTTTGTATATATATATATATATATATATATATATATATATATATATATATATATATAAATATATATATATATATATATATATATATATAAATATATATATTGGAGAGAGAGAGATAGAGAGAGAGAGGGGCAGACAGACAGAGACGGAGAGGGAGGGAGAGACAGAGAGAAGATAGAGAGGAAGGAGTAGGCTAAGAAAAAATGAAATGAAAAACGTATTGCATCTGTCAAGATATATTGATTGAGAAAAGGTTCGATTCATATAAGTTCATCATCAAACCAAAAGAAAAAGTAGAAGTGCGTGACGAAGCAAAATGAAAAGAGAAGCCGATGATAGAAAGAGGACAAGCAACGGGCCAAAGGTGGAGAGAAAGCGGTAAATAGACGAAGTAGCACTAAAGCCAAGCGCATAATGGCCACACTTCAAGGTAACAATTAAATTCAATTCTTGGTTTTGAAAGGGATAAAAAAAACAGTTGCGTTAATTTACTCTGCAATCAGAAAATAGAATCCAATGCTTAGAAATTCGGAAGTGAAAATCTTTATGGACAAAGTTAGGTTAATAATCAGTTCGGATGCTTAGAAATTCGGAATGAAAATCTTTATGGACAAAGTTAGGTTAATAATCAGTTCGGATGCTTAGAAATTCGGAAGTGAAAATCTTTATGGACAAAGTTAGGTTAATAATCAGTTCGGATGCTTAGAAATTCGGAAGTGAAAATCTTTATGGACAAAGTTAGGTTAATAATCAGTTCGGATGCTTAGAAATTCGGAAGTGAAAATATTTATGGACAAAGTTAGGTTAATAATCAGTTCGGATGCTTAGAAATTCGGAAGTGAAAATATTTATGGACAAAGTTAGGTTAATAATCAGTTCGGATGCTTAGAAATTCGGAAGTGAACATCTTTATGGACAAAGTTAGGTTAATAATCAGTTCGGATGCTTAGAAATTCGGAAGTGAAAATCTTTATGGACAAAGTTAGGTTAATAATCAGTTCGGATGCTTAGAAATTCGGAAGTGAAAATCTTTATTGACAAAGTTAGGTTAATAATCAGTTCCGATGCTTAGAAATGCGGAATGAAAATCTTTTGGACAAAGTTAAGTTAATAATCAGTTCCGATGCTTAGAAATTCGGAATGAAAATCTTTTGGACAAAGTTTGGTTAATAATCAGTTCGGATGCTTAGAAATTAGGAATGAAAATCTTTTGGACAAAGTTAGGTTAATAATCAGTTCCGATGCTTAGAAATTCGGAACGAAAATCTTTTGGACAAAGTTAGGTTAATAATCAGTTCCGATGCTTAGAAATGCGGAATGAAAATCTTTTGGACAAAGTTAGGTTAATAATACGTTCCGATGCTTAGAAATGCGGAATTAAAATTTTTTGGACAAAGTTAGGTTAATAATCAGTTCCGATGCTTAGAAATTCGGAATGAAAATCTTTTGGACAAAGTTAGGTTAATAATCAGTTCCGATGCTTAGAAATGCGGAATGAAAATCTTTTGGACAAAGTTAGGTTAATAATACGTTCCGATGCTTAGAAATGCGGAATGAAAATCTTTTGGACAAAGTTAGGTTAAGAATCAGTTCAGATGCTTAGAAATGCGGAATGAAAATCTTTTGGACAAAGTTAGGTTAATAATCAGTTCCGATGCTTAGAAATTCGGAATGAAAATCTTTTGGACAAAGTAAGGTTAATAATCAGTTCCGATGCTTAGAAATTCGGAATGAAAATCTTTTGGACAAAGTTAGGTTAATAATCAGTTCCGATGCTTAGAAATTCGGAACGAAAATATTTTGGACAAAGTTAGGTTAATAATCAGTTCCGATGCTTAGAAATTCGGAATGAAAATCTTTTGGACAAAGTTAGGTTAATAATCAGTTCCGATGCTTGGAAATGAGGAATGAAAATCTTTTGGACAAAGTTAGGTTAATAATCAGTTCCGATGCTTAGAAATGCGGAATGAAAATCTTTTGGACAAAGTTAGGTTAATGATCAGTTCCGATGCTTAGAAATTCGGAACGAAAATCTTTTGGACAAAGTTAGGTTAATGATCAGTTCCGATGCTTAGAAATTCGGAACGAAAATCTTTATGGACAAAGTTAGGTTAATAATCAGTTCCGATGCTTAGAAATTAGGAATGAAAATCTTTTGGACAAAGTTAGGTTAATAATCAGTTCCGATGCTTAGAAATGCGGAATGAAAATCTTTATGGACAAAGTTAGGTTAATAATCAGTTCCGATGCTTAGAAATGCGGAATGAAAATCTTTTGGACAAAGTAAGGTTAATGATCAGTTCCGATGCTTAGAAATTCGGAACGAAAATCTTTATGGACAAAGTTAGGTTAATAATTAGTTCCGATGCTTAGAAATTCGGAATGAAAATCTTTTTGACAAAGTTTGGTTAATAATCAGTTCCGATGCTTAGAAATTCGGAACGAAAATCTTTTGGACAAAGTTAGGTTAATAATCAGTTCCGATGCTTAGAAATTCGGAATGAAAATCTTTTTGACAAAGTTTGGTTAATAATCAGTTCTGATGATTAGAAATTCGGAATGAAAATCTTTTGGACAAAGTTAGGTTAATAATCAGTTCCGATGATTAGAAATTCGGAATGAAAATCTTTTGGAGAAAGTTAGGTTATTAATCAGTTCCGATGATTAGAAATTCGGAATGAAAATCTTTTGGACAAAGTTAGGTTAATAATCAGTTCCGATGCTTAGAAATTCGGAACGAAAATCTTTTGGACAAAGTTAGGTTAATAATCAGTTCCGATGCTTAGAAATTCGGAATGAAAATCTTTATGGACAAAGTTAGGTTAATAATCAGTTCCGATGATTAGAAATTCGGAATGAAAATCTTTTGGACAAAGTTAGGTTAATAATCAGTTCCGATGATTAGAAATTCGGAATGAAAATCTTTATGGACAAAGTTAGGTTAATAATCAGTTCCGATGATTAGAAATTCGGAATGAAAATCTTTTATGACAAAGTTAGGTTAATAATCAGTTCCGATGCTTAGAAATTCGGAATGAAAATCTTTATGGACAAAGTTAGGTTAATAATCAGTTCCGATGCTTAGAAATTCGGAATGAAAATCTTTATGGACAAAGTTAGGTTAATAATCAGTTCCGATGCTTAGAAATTCGGAATGAAAATCTTTTATGACAAAGTTAGGTTAATAATCAGTTCCGATGCTTAGAAATTCGGAATGAAAATCTTTTGGACAAAGTTAGGTTAGTAATCAGTTCGGATGCTTAGAAATTCGGAAGTGAAAATCTTTATGGACAAAGTTAGGTTAATAATCAGTTCGGATGCTTAGAAATTCGGAATGAAAATCTTTATGGACAAAGTTAGGTTAATAATCAGTTCGGATGCTTAGAAATTCGGAAGTGAAAATCTTTATGGACAAAGTTAGGTTAATAATCAGTTCCGATGCTTAGAAATTCAGAATGAAAATCTTTATGGACAAAGTTAGGTTAATAATCAGTTCGGATGCTTAGAAATTCGAAATGAAAATCTTTATGGACAAAGTTAGGTTAATAATCAGTTCGGATGCTTAGAAATTCGGAAGCGAAAATCTTTATGGACAAAGTTAGGTTAATAATCAGTTCCGATGCTTAGAAATTCGGAATGAAAATCTTCATCCCAAAGTTAGGTTAATAATCAGTTCGGATGCTTAGAAATTCGGAAGTGAAAATATTTATGGACAAAGTTAGGTTAATAATCAGTTCGGATGCTTAGAAATTCGGAAGTGAAAATCTTTATGGACAAAGTTAGGTTAATAATCAGTTCTGATGCTTAGAAATTCGGAATGAAAATCTTTATGGACAAAGTTAGGTTAATAATCAGTTCGGATGCTTAGAAATTCGAAATGAAAATCCTTATGGACAAAGTTGGGTTAATAATCAGTTCGGACGCTTAGAAATTCGAAATGAAAATCTTTATGGACAAAGTTAGGTTAATAATCAGTTCCGATGCTTAGAAATTCGAAATGAAAATCTTTATGGACAAAGTTAGGTTAATAATCAGTTCCGATGCTTAGAAATTCGAAATGAAAATCTTTATGGACAAAGTTAGGTTAATAATCAGTTCCGATGCTTAGAAATTCGAAATGAAAATCTTTATGGACAAAGTTAGGTTAATAATCAGTTCGGATGCTTAGAAATTCGGAATGAAAATCTTTATGGACAAAGTTAGGTTAATAATCAGTTCGGATGCTTAGAAATTCGGAAGTGAAAATCTTTATGGACAAAGTTAGGTTAATAATCAGTTCGGATGCTTAGAAATTCGAAATGAAAATCTTTATGGACAAAGTTAGGTTAATAATCAGTTCCGATGCTTAGAAATTCGAAATGAAAATCTTTATGGACAAAGTTAGGTTAATAATCAGTTCCGATGCTTAGAAATTCGAAATGAAAATCTTTATGGACAAAGTTAGGTTAATAATCAGTTCCAATGCTTAGAAATTCGAAATGAAAATCTTTATGGACAAAGTTAGGTTAATAATCAGTTCGGATGCTTAGAAATTCGGAAGTGAAAATCTTTATGGACAAAGTTAGGTTAATAATCAGTTCGGATGCTTAGAAATTCGGAATGAAAATCTTTATTGACAAAGTTAGGTTAATAATCAGTTCGGATGCTTAGAAATTCGGAAGTGAAAATCTTTATTGACAAAGTTAGGTTAATAATCAGTTCGGATGCTTAGAAATTCGGAAGTGAAAATCTTTATGGACAAAGTTAGGTTAATAATCAGTTCGGATGCTTAGAAATTCGGAATGAAAATCTTTATGGACAAAGTTAGGTTAATAATCAGTTCCGATGCTTAGAAATTCGGAAGTGAAAATCTTTATTGACAAAGTTAGGTTAATAATCAGTTCGGATGCTTAGAAATTCGGAAGTGAAAATCTTTATTGACAAAGTTAGGTTAATAATCAGTTCGGATGCTTAGAAATTCGGAACTGAAAATCTTTATGGACAAAGTTAGGTTAATAATCAGTTCCGATGCTTAGAAATTCGAAATAAAAATTTATGGACAAATTTAGGTTAATAATCAGTTCCAATGCTTAGAAATTCGGAATGAAAATCTTTATGGACAAAGTTAAGTTAATAATCAGTTCGGATGCTTAGAAATTCGGAAGTGAAAATCTTTATGGACAAAGTTAGGTTAATAATCAGTTCGGATGCTTAGAAATTCGGAAGTGAAAATCTTTATGGACAAAGTTAGGTTAATAATCAGTTCGGATGCTTAGAAATTCGGAAGTGAAAATCTTTATTGACAAAGTTAGGTTAATAATCAGTTCGGATGCTTAGAAATTCGGAAGTGAAAATCTTTATGGACAAAGTTAGGTTAATAATCAGTTCGGATGCTTAGAAATTCGGAATGAAAATCTTTATGGACAAAGTTAGGTTAATAATCAGTTCGGATGCTTAGAAATTCGGAATGAAAATCTTTATTGACAAAGTTAGGTTAATAATCAGTTCGGATGCTTTGAAATTCGGAAGTGAAAATCTTTATTGACAAAGTTAGGTTAATAATCAGTTCGGATGCTTAGAAATTCGGAAGTGAAAATCTTTATGGACAAAGTTAGGTTAATAATCAGTTCCGATGCTTAGAAATTCGAAATGAAAATCTTTATGGACAAAGTTAGGTTAATAATCAGTTCCAATGCTTAGAAATTCGAAATGAAAATCTTTATGGACAAAGTTAGGTTAATAATCAGTTCGGATGCTTAGAAATTCGGAAGTGAAAATCTTTATGGACAAAGTTAGGTTAATAATCAGTTCGGATGCTTAGAAATTCGGAATGAAAATCTTTATGGACAAAGTTAGGTTAATAATCAGTTCGGATGCTTAGAAATTCGGAAGTGAAAATCTTTATGGACAAAGTTAGGTTAATAATCAGTTCGGATGCTTAGAAATTCGGAATGAAAATCTTTATGGACAAAGTTAGGTTAATAATCAGTTCGGATGCTTAGAAATTCGGAAGTGAAAATCTTTATGGACAAAGTTAGGTTAATAATCAGTTCGGATGCTTAGAAATTCGGAATGAAAACCTTTATGGACAAAGTTAGGTTAATAATCAGTTCGGATGCTTAGAAATTCGGAAGTGAAAATCTTTATGGACAAAGTTAGGTTAATAATCAGTTCGGATGCTTAGAAATTCGGAATGAAAATCTTTATGGACAAAGTTAGGTTAATAATCAGTGCCGATGCTTAGAAATTCGAAATGAAATTCTTTATGGACAAAGTTAGGTTAATAATCAGTTCGGATGCTTAGAAATTCGAAATGAAAATCTTTATGGACAAAGTTAGGTTAATAATCAGTTCCGATGCTTAGAAATTCGAAATGAAAATCTTTATGGACAAAGTTAGGTTAATAATCAGTTCCAATGCTTAGAAATTCGAAATGAAAATCTTTATGGACAAAGTTAGGTTAATAATCAGTTCCAATGCTTAGAAATTCGAAATGAAAATCTTTATGGACAAAGTTAGGTTAATCATTAGTTCGGATGCTTAGAAATTCGAAATGAAAATCTTTATGGACAAAGTTAGGTTAATAATCAGTTCCGATGCTGAGAAATTCGGAATGAAAATCTTTATGGACAAAGTTAGGTTAATAATCAGTTCGGATGCTTAGAAATTCGGAAGTGAAAATCTTTATGGACAAAGTTAGGTTAATAATCAGTTCGGATGCTTAGAAATTCGGAAGTGAAAATCTTTATGGACAAAGTTAGGTTAATAATCAGTTCGGATGCTTAGAAATTCGGAATGAAAATCTTTATGGACAAAGTTAGGTTAATAATCAGTTCCGATGCTTAGAAATTCGGAATGAAAATCTTTATGGACAAAGTTAGGTTAATAATCAGTTCCGATGCTTAGAAATTCGGAAGTGAAAATCTTTATGGACAAAGTTAGGTTAATAATCAGTTCCGATGCTTAGAAATTCGGAATGAAAATCTTTATGGACAAAGTTAGGTTAATAATCAGTTCCGATGCTTAGAAATTCGGAAGTGAAAATCTTTATGGACAAAGTTAGGTTAATAATCAGTTCGGATGCTTAGACATTCGTAAGTGAAAATCTTTATGGACAAAGTTAGGTTAATAATCAGTTCCGATGCTTAGAAAATCGAAATGAAAATCTTTATGGACAAAGTTAGGTTAATAATCAGTTCCGATGCTTAGAAATTCGAAATGAAAATCTTTATGGACAAAGTTAGGTTAATAATCAGTTCCGATGCTTAGAAATTCGGAATGAAAATCTTTATGGACAAAGTTAGGTTAATAATCAGTTCGGATGCTTAGAAAATCGAAATGAAAATCTTTATGGACAAAGTTAGGTTAATAATCAGTTCGGATGCTTAGAAATTCGAAATGAAAATCTTTATGGACAAAGTTAGGTTAATAATCAGTTCCGATGCTTAGAAATTCGGAAGTGAAAATCTTTATGGACAAAGTTAGGTTAATAATCAGTTCGGATGCTTAGAAATTCGGAAGTGAAAATCTTTATGGACAAAGTTAGGTTAATAATCAGTTCGGATGCTTAGAAATTCGGAAGTGAAAATCTTTATGGACAAAGTTAGGTTAATAATCAGTTCCAATGCTTAGAAATTCGGAAGTGAAAATCTTTATGGACAAAGTTAGGTTAATAATCAGTTCGGATGCTTAGAAATTCGAAATGAAAATCTTTATGGACAAAGTTAGGTTAATAATCAGTTCCGATGCTTAGAAATTCGGAAGTGAAAATCTTTATGGACAAAGTTAGGTTAATAATCAGTTCGGATGCTTAGAAATTCGGAAGTGAAAATCTTTATGGACAAAGTTAGGTTAATAATCAGTTCCGATGCTTAGAAATTCGGAAATGAAAATCTTTATGGACAAAGTTAGGTTAATAATCAGTTCGGATGCTTAGAAATTCGGAAGTGAAAATCTTTATGGACAAAGTTAGGTTAATAATCAGTTCGGATGCTTAGAAATTCGGAATGAAAATCTTTATGGACAAAGTTAGGTTAATAATCAGTTCCGATGCTTAGAAATTCGGAATGAAAATCTTTATGGACAAAGTTAGGTTAATAATCAGTTCCGATGCTTAGAAATTCGGAAGTGAAAATCTTTATGGACAAAGTTAGGTTAATAATCAGTCCGGATGCTTAGAAATTCGGAAGTGAAAATCTTTATGGACAAAGTTAGGTTAATAATCAGTTCGGATGCTTAGAAATTCGGAATGAAAATCTTTATGGACAAAGTTAGGTTAATAATCAGTGCCGATGCTTAGAAATTCGAAATGAAATTCTTTATGGACAAAGTTAGGTTAATAATCAGTTCGGATGCTTAGAAATTCGAAATGAAAATCTTTATGGACAAAGTTAGGTTAATAATCAGTTCCGATGCTTAGAAATTCGAAATGAAAATCTTTATGGACAAAGTTAGGTTAATAATCAGTTCCAATGCTTAGAAATTCGAAATGAAAATCTTTATGGACAAAGTTAGGTTAATAATCAGTTCCAATGCTTAGAAATTCGAAATGAAAATCTTTATGGACAAAGTTAGGTTAATAATCAGTTCCGATGCTTAGAAATTCGGAATGAAAATCTTTATGGACTAAGTTAGGTTAATAATCAGTTCCGATGCTTAGAAAATCGAAATGAAAATCTTTATGGACAAAGTTAGGTTAATAATCAGTTCGGATGCTTAGAAATTCGAAATGAAAATCTTTATGGACAAAGTTAGGTTAATAATCAGTTCGGATGCTGAGAAATTCGGAAGTGAAAATCTTTATGGACAAAGTTAGGTTAATAATCAGTTCCGATGCTTAGAAATTCGGAAGTGAAAATCTTTATGGACAAAGTTAGGTTAATAATCAGTTCCGATGCTTAGAAATTCGGAAGTGAAAATCTTTATGGACAAAGTTAGGTTAATAATCAGTTCGGATGCTAAGAAATTCGGAAGTGAAAATCTTTATGGACAAAGTTAGGTTAATAATCAGTTCCGATGCTTAGAAATTCGGAATGAAAATCTTTATGGACAAAGTTAGGTTAATAATCAGTTCGGATGCTTAGAAATTCGGAATGAAAATCTTTATGGACAAAGTTAGGTTAATAATCAGTTCGGATGCTTAGAAATTCGGAAGTGAAAATCTTTATGGACAAAGTTAGGTTAATAATCAGTTCGGATGCTTAGAAATTCGGAAGTGAAAATCTTTATGGACAAAGTTAGGTTAATAATCAGTTCGGATGCTTAGAAATTCGGAAGTGAAAATCTTTATGGACAAAGTTAGGTTAATAATCAGTTCCAATGCTTAGAAATTCGGAATGAAAATCTTTATGGACAAAGTTAGGTTAATAATCAGTTCCGATGCTTAGAAATTCGGAAGTGAAAATCTTTATGGACAAAGTTAGGTTAATAATCAGTTCCGATGCTTAGAAATTCGGAAGTGAAAATCTTTATGGACAAAGTTAGGTTAATAATCAGTTCGGATGCTTAGAAATTCGGAAGTGAAAATCTTTATGGACAAAGTTAGGTTAATAATCACTTCCGATGCTTAGAAATTCGGAAGTGAAAATCTTTATGGACAAAGTTAGGTTAATAATCAGTTCCGATGCTTAGAAATTCGGAAGTGAAAATCTTTATGGACAAAGTTAGGTTAATAATCAGTTCCGATGCTTAGAAATTCGGAAGTGAAAATCTTTATGGACAAAGTTAGGTTAATAATCAGTTCGGATGCTTAGAAATTCGGAAGTGAAAATCTTTATGGACAAAGTTAGGTTAATAATCAGTTCCAATGCTTAGAAATTCGGAATGAAAATCTTTATGGACAAAGTTAGGTTAATAATCAGTTCGGATGCTTAGAAATTCGGAAGTGAAAATCTTTATGGACAAAGTTAGGTTAATAATCAGTTCCGATGCTTAGAAATTCGAAATGAAAATCTTTATGGACAAAGTTAGGTTAATAATCAGTTCCGATGCTTAGAAATTCGAAATGAAATTCTTTATGGACAAAGTTAGGTTAATAATCAGTTCGGATGCTTAGAAATTCGAAATGAAAATCTTTATGGACAAAGTTAGGTCAATAATCAGTTCCGATGCTTAGAAATTCGAAATGAAAATCTTTATGGACAAAGTTAGGTTAATAATCAGTTCCAATGCTTAGAAATTTTAAATGAAAATTTTTATGGACAAAGTTAGGTTAATAATCAGTTCCAATGCTTAGAAATTCGGAAGTAAACATCTTTATGGACAAAGTTAGGTTAATAATCAGTTCCAATGCTTAGAAATTCGGAAGTGAAAATCTTTTGGACAAAGTTAGGTTAATAATCAGTTCCGATGCTTAGAAATTCGGAAGTGAAAATCTTTATGGACAAAGTTAGGTTAATAATCAGTTCCGATGCTTAGAAATTCGGAAGTGAAAATCTTTATGGACAAAGTTAGGTTAATAATCAGTTCCGATGATTAGAAATTCGGAAGTGAAAATCTTTATGGACAAAGTTAGGTTAATAATCAGTTCGGATGCTAAGAAATTCGGAAGTGAAAATCTTTATGGACAAAGTTAGGTTAATAATCAGTTCGGATGCTTAGAAATTCGGAATGAAAATCTTTATGGACAAAGTAAGGTTAATAATCAGTTCGGATGCTTAGAAATTCGGAAGTGAAAATCTTTATGGACAAAGTTAGGTTAATAATCAGTTCGGATGCTTAGAAATTCGGAAGTGAAAATCTTTATGGACAAAGTTAGGTTAATAATCAGTTCCGATGCTTAGAAATTCGGAATGAAAATCTTTATGGACAAAGTTAGGTTAATAATCAGTTCCGATGCTTAGAAATTCGGAATGAAAATCTTTATGGACAAAGTTAGGTTAATAATCAGTTCCGATGCTTAGAAATTCGGAAGTGAAAATCTTTATGGACAAAGTTAGGTTAATAATCAGTTCCGATGCTTAGAAATTCGGAAGTGAAAATCTTTATGGACAAAGTTAGGTTAATAATCAGTTCCGATGCTTAGAAATTCGAAATTAAAATCTTTATGGACAAAGTTAGGTTAATAATCAGTTCGGATGCTTAGAAATTCGAAATGAAATTCTTTATGGACAAAGTTAGGTTAATAATCAGTTCCGATGCTTAGAAATTCGAAATGAAAATCTTTATGGACAAAGTTAGGTTAATAATCAGTTCGGATGCTTAGAAATTCGGAATGAAAATCTTTATGGACAAAGTTAGGTTAATAATCAGTTCCGATGCTTAGAAATTCGGAATGAAAATCTTTATGGACAAAGTTAGGTTAATAATCAGTTCCGATGCTAAGAAATTCGAAATGAAAATCTTTATGGACAAAGTTAGGTTAATAATCAGTTCCGATGCTTAGAAATTCGGAAGTGAAAATCTTTATGGACAAAGTTAGGTTAATAATCAGTTCCGATGCTTAGAAATTCGAAATTAAAATCTTTATGGACAAAGTTAGGTTAATAATCAGTTCGGATGCTTAGAAATTCGAAATGAAATTCTTTATGGACAAAGTTAGGTTAATAATCAGTTCGGATGCTTAGAAATTCGAAATGAAAATCTTTATGGACAAAGTTAGGTTAATAATCATTTCCGATGCTTAGAAATTCGAAATGAAAATCTTTATGGACAAAGTTAGGTTAATAATCAGTTCCAATGCTTAGAAATTCGAAATGAAAATCTTTATGGACAAAGTTAGGTTAATAATCAGTTCCAATGCTTAGAAATTCGGAAGTAAAAATCTTTATGGACAAAGTTAGGTTAATAATCAGTTCCAATGCTTAGAAATTCGAAATGAAAATCTTTATGGACAAAGTTAGGTTAATAATACGTTCCGATGCTTAGAAATGCGGAAGTGAAAATCTTTATGGACAAAGTTAGGTTAATAATCAGTTCGGATGCTTAGAAATTCGGAAGTGAAAATCTTTATGGACAAAGTTAGGTTAATAATCAGTTCCGATGCTTAGAAAATCGAAATGAAAATCTTTATGGACAAAGTTAGGTTAATAATCAGTTCGGATGCTTAGAAATTCGAAATGAAAATCTTTATGGACAAAGTTAGGTTAATAATCAGTTCCGATGCTTAGAAATTCGGAATTAAAATCTTTATGGACAAAGTTAGGTTAATAATCAGTTCCGATGCTTAGAAATTCGAAATGAAAATCTTTATGGACAAAGTTAGGTTAATAATCAGTTCGGATGCTTAGAAATTCGAAATGAAAATCTTTATGGACAAAGTTAGGTTAATAATCAGTTCCGATGCTTAGAAATTCGGAAGTGAAAATCTTTATGGACAAAGTTAGGTTAATAATCAGTTCGGATGCTTAGAAATTCGGAAGTGAAAATCTTTATGGACAAAGTTAGGTTAATAATCAGTTCCGATGCTTAGAAATTCGGAAGTGAAAATCTTTATTGACAAAGTTAGGTTAATAATCAGTTCGGATGCTTAGAAATTCGGAAGTGAAAATCTTTATGGACAAAGTTAGGTTAATAATCAGTTCGGATGCTTAGAAATTCGGAATGAAAATCTTTATGGACAAAGTTAGGTTAATAATCAGTTCCGATGCTTAGAAATTCGGAATGAAAATCTTTATGGACAAAGTTAGGTTAATAATCAGTTCCGATGCTTAGAAATTCGGAAGTGAAAATCTTTATGGACAAAGTTAGGTTAATAATCAGTTCGGATGCTTAGAAATTCGGAAGTGAAAATCTTTATGGACAAAGTTAGGTTAATAATCAGTTCGGATGCTTAGAAATTCGGAATGAAAATCTTTATGGACAAAGTTAGGTTAATAATCAGTTCGGATGCTTAGAAATTCGGAAGTGAAAATCTTTATGGACAAAGTTAGGTTAATAATCAGTTCCGATGCTTAGAAATTCGAAATGAAAATCTTTATGGACAAAGTTAGGTTAATAATCAGTTCCGATGCTTAGAAATTCGAAATGAAATTCTTTATGTACAAAGTTAGGTTAATAATCAGTTCGGATGCTTAGAAATTCGAAATGAAAATCTTTATGGACAAAGTTAGGTTAATAATCAGTTCCGATGCTTAGAAATTCGAAATGAAAATCTTTATGGACAAAGTTAGGTTAATAATCAGTTCCAATAGCTTAGAAATTCGAAATGAAAATCTTTATGGACAAAGTTAGGTTAATAATCAGTTCCAATGCTTAGAAATTCGGAAGTAAACATCTTTATGGACAAAGTTAGGTTAATAATCAGTTCCAATGCTTAGAAATTCGGAAGTGAAAATCTTTATGGACAAAGTTAGGTTAATAATCAGTTCCGATGCTTAGAAATTCGGAAGTGAAAATCTTTATGGACAAAGTTAGGTTAATAATCAGTTCGGATGCTTAGAAATTCGGAAGTGAAAATCTTTATGGACAAAGTTAGGTTAATAATCAGTTCCGATGCTTAGAAATTCGGAAGTGAAAATCTTTATGGACAAAGTTAGGTTAATAATCAGTTCGGATGCTAAGAAATTCGGAAGTGAAAATCTTTATGGACAAAGTTAGGTTAATAATCAGTTCGGATGCTTAGAAATTCGGAATGAAAATCTTTATGGACAAAGTTAGGTTAATAATCAGTTCGGATGCTTAGAAATTCGGAAGTGAAAATCTTTATGGACAAACTTAGGTTAATAATCAGTTCGGATGCTTAGAAATTCGGAAGTGAAAATCTTTATGGACAAAGTTAGGTTAATAATCAGTTCGGATGCTTAGAAATTCGGAAGTGAAAATCTTTATGGACAAAGTTAGGTTAATAATCAGTTCGGATGCTTAGAAATTCGGAATGAAAATCTTTATGGACAAAGTTAGGTTAATAATCAGTTCCGATGCTTAGAAATTCGGAATGAAAATCTTTATGGACAAAGTTAAGTTAATAATCAGTTCCGATGCTTAGAAATTCGGAAGTGAAAATCTTTATGGACAAAGTTAGGTTAATAATCAGTTCGGATGCTTAGAAATTCGGAAGTGAAAATCTTTATGGACAAAGTTAGGTTAATAATCAGTTCCGATGCTTAGAAAATCGAAATGAAAATCTTTATGGACAAAGTTAGGTTAATAATCAGTTCGGATGCTTAGAAATTCGGAATGAAAATCTTTATGGACAAAGTTAGGTTAATAATCAGTTCGGATGCTTAGAAATTCGAAATGAAAATCTTTATGGACAAAGTTAGGTTAATAATCAGTTCGGATGCTTAGAAATTCGAAATGAAAATCTTTATGGACAAAGTTAGGTTAATAATCAGTTCCGATGCTTAGAAATTCGGAATGAAAATCTTTATGGACAAAGTTAGGTTAATAATCAGTTCCGATGCTTAGAAAATCGAAATGAAAATCTTTATGGACAAAGTTAGGTTAATAATCAGTTCCGATGCTCAGAAATTCGGAAGTGAAAATCTTTATGGACAAAGTTAGGTTAATAATCAGTTCGGATGCTTAGAAATTCGGAATGAAAATCTTTATGGACAAAGTTAGGTTAATAATCAGTTCCGATGCTTAGAAAATCGAAATGAAAATCTTTATGGACAAAGTTAGGTTAATAATCAGTTCCGATGCTTAGAAATTCGGAAGTGAAAATCTTTATGGACAAAGTTAGGTTAATAATCAGTTCGGATGCTTAGAAATTCGGAATGAAAATCTTTATGGACAAAGTTAGGTTAATAATCAGTTCCGATGCTTAGAAATTCGAAATGAAAATCTTTATGGACAAAGTTAGGTTAATAATCAGTTCGGATGCTTAGAAATTCGAAATGAAAATCTTTATGGACAAAGTTAGGTTAATAATCAGTTCCGATGCTTAGAAATTCGGAATGAAAATCTTTATGGACAAAGTTAGGTTAATAATCAGTTCCGATGCTTAGAAAATCGAAATGAAAATCTTTATGGACAAAGTTAGGTTAATAATCAGTTCCGATGCTTAGAAAATCGAAATGAAAATCTTTATGGACAAAGTTAGGTTAATAATCAGTTCCGATGCTTAGAAATTCGGAAGTGAAAATCTTTATGGACAAAGTTAGGTTAATAATCAGTTCGGATGCTTAGAAATTCGGAAGTGAAAATCTTTATGGACAAAGTTAGTTTAATAATCAGTTCCGATGCTTAGAAATTCGGAAGTGAAAATCTTTATGGACAAAGTTAGGTTAATAATCAGTTCGGATGCTTAGAAATTCGGAAGTGAAAATCTTTATGGACAAAGTTAGGTTAATAATCAGTTCGGATGCTTAGAAATTCGGAATGAAAATCTTTATGGACAAAGTTAGGTTAATAATCAGTTCCGATGCTAAGAAATTCGGAATGAAAATCTTTATGGACAAAGTTAGGTTAATAATCAGTTCCGATGCTTAGAAATTCGGAAGTGAAAATCTTTATGGACAAAGTTAGGTTAATAATCAGTTCGGATGCTTAGAAATTCGGAAGTGAAAATCTTTATGGACAAAGTTAGGTTAATAATCAGTTCGGATGCTTAGAAATTCGGAATGAAAATCTTTATGGACAAAGTTAGGTTAATAATCAGTTCGGATGCTAAGAAATTCGGAAGTGAAAATCTTTATGGACAAAGTTAGGTTAATAATCAGTTCCGATGCTTAGAAATTCGAAATGAAAATCTTTATGGACAAATTTTGGTTTATAATCAGTTCCGATGCTTAGAAATTCGAAATGAAATTCTTTATGGACAAAGTTAGGTTAATAATCAGTTCGGATGCTTAGAAATTCGAAATGAAAATCTTTATGGACAAAGTTAGGTTAATAATCAGTTCCGATGCTTAGAAATTCGAAATGAAAATCTTTATGGACAAAGTTAGGTTAATAATCAGTTCCAATGCTTAGAAATTCGAAATGAAAATCTTTATGGACAAAGTTAGGTTAATAATCAGTTCCAATGCTTAGAAATTCGGAAGTAAAAATCTTTATGGACAAAGTTAGGTTAATAATCAGTTCCAATGCTTAGAAATTCGGAAGTGAAAATCTTTATGGACAAAGTTAGGTTAATAATCAGTTCCGATGCTTAGAAATTCGGAAGTGAAAATCTTTATGGACTAAGTTAGGTTAATAATCAGTTCCGATGCTTAGAAAATCGAAATGAAAATCTTTATGGACAAAGTTAGGTTAATAATCAGTTCGGATGCTTAGAAATTCGAAATGAAAATCTTTATGGACAAAGTTAGGTTAATAATCAGTTCCGATGCTTAGAAATTCGGAATGAAAATCTTTATGGACAAAGTTAGGTTAATAATCAGTTCCGATGCTTAGAAATGCGGAATGAAAATCTTTTGGACAAAGTTAGGTTAATAATCAGTTCCGATGCTTAGAAATACGGAATGAAAATCTTTTGGACAAAGTTAGGTTAATAATCAGTTCCGATGCTTAGAAATTCGGAATGAAAATCTTTATGGACAAAGTTAGGTTAATAATCAGTTCCGATGCTTAGAAATTCGGAAGTGAAAATCTTTATGGACAAAGTGAGGTTAATAATCAGTTCGGATGCTTAGAAATTCGGAAGTGAAAATATTTATGGACAAAGTTAGGTTAATAATCAGTTCGGATGCTTAGAAATTCGGAATGAACATCTTTATGGACAAAGTTAGGTTAATAATCAGTTCGGATGCTTAGAAATTCGGAAGTGAAAATCTTTATGGACAAAGTTAGGTTAATAATCAGTTCTGATGCTTAGAAATTCGGAATGAAAATCTTTATGGACAAAGTTAGGTTAATAATCAGTTCGGATGCTTAGAAATTCGAAATGAAAATCTTTATGGACAAAGTTAGGTTAATAATCAGTTCCGATGCTTAGAAATTCGAAATGAAAATCTTTATGGACAAAGTTAGGTTAATAATCAGTTCCGATGCTTAGAAATTCGGAAGTGAAAATCTTTATGGACAAAGTTAGGTTAATAATCAGTTCCGATGCTTAGAAATTCGAAATGAAAATCTTTATGGACAAAGTTAGGTTAATAATCAGTTCCGATGCTTAGAAATTCGGAAGTGAAAATCTTTATGGACAAAGTTAGGTTAATAATCAGTTCCAATGCTTAGAAATTCGGAAGTGAAAATCTTTATGGACAAAGTTAGGTTAATAATCAGTTCGGATGCTTAGAAATTCGGAAGTGAAAATCTTTATGGACAAAGTTAGGTTAATAATCAGTTCTGATGCTTAGAAATTCGGAATGAAAATCTTTATGGACAAAGTTAGGTTAATAATCAGTTCAGATGCTTAGAAATTCGAAATGAACATCTTTATGGACAAAGTTAGGTTAATAATCAGTTCTGATGCTTAGAAATTCGAAATGAAAATCTTTATGGACAAAGTTAGGTTAATAATCAGTTCCAATGCTTAGAAATTCGAAATGAAAATCTTTATGGACAAAGTTAGGTTAATAATCAGTTCGGATGCTTAGAAATTCGGAAGTGAAAATCTTTATGGACTAAGTTAGGTTAATAATCAGTTCCGATGCTTAGAAATTCGAAATGAAAATCTTTATGGACAAAGTTAGGTTAATAATCAGTTCGGATGCTTAGAAATTAGGAATGAATATCTTTTGGACAAAGTTAGGTTAATAATCAGTTCGGATGCTTAGAAATTAGGAATGAATATCTTTTGGACAAAGT
The DNA here is from genome assembly GCF_053919585.1 of Euprymna scolopes. Lineage (NCBI taxonomy): Eukaryota > Metazoa > Mollusca > Cephalopoda > Sepiida > Sepiolidae > Euprymna > Euprymna scolopes. Next base: position 79,237,920 of record NC_136499.1, on the reverse strand, counting down.
TAGGTTAATAATCAGTTCCGGTCTAAAATTACACACATCTTTTCTCCACACAAACATTTTTCTAAACTGAATAGCAAAACCCACGTTTTCCAGTTCACATCCACAGCAGGAATATTTAGAATATTTTTTGAAATTTTCACACATTGCTGCATTGTGAAAGAGATTTGATGAAAACAGTATTCCTGCAATTTTGTCTCTATTAATTGTTATCTTTAAAGTCTGTTCAAATTTTCTAATTTCAATTTTATATATATATATATTTATATATGTCTATATATATATATATATATAGTCATCCACATACAGTACTGTTTCGCTGTTTCACAGCTCATCAGTGCGGCTAGACAGGCAACTACCTCAAGCCAGGATAGAAACCCGACCGTTTGTACGGCAGTCAAGGCTCCTAACCATTACGCTATTGGCGGCTGCTTGAACGAGTAGTGAGTTTAACGATGTTTTGATATCGTCTGAAATACCTCCGCTCGATGTGTTTACACAAAGAGCGTCGCTTATATGCTAATGGTAATTCGTGTTTCACTTCTCAATATGCTCAACTCAAGGTGAGGAGCACTATAGTCATCCACATACAGTACTGTTTCGCTGTTTCACAGCTCATCAGTGCGGCTAGACAGGCAACTACCTCAAGCCAGGATAGAAACCCGACCGTTTGTACGGCAGTCAAGGCTCCTAACCATTACGCTATTGGCGGCTGCTTGAACGAGTAGTGAGTTTAACGATGTTTTGATATCGTCTGAAATACCTCCGCTCGATTGGTTTACACAAAGAGCGTCGCTTATATGCTAATGGTAATTCGTGTTTCACTTCTCAATATGCTCAACTCAAGGTGAGGAGCACTATAGTCATCCACATACAGTACTGTTTCGCTGTTTCACAGCTCATCAGTGCGGCTAGATAGGCAACTACCTCAAGCCAGGATAGAAACCCGACCGTTTGTACGGCAGTCAAGGCTCCTAACCATTACGCTATTGGTGGCTGCTTGAACGAGTAGTGAGTTTAACGATGTTTTGATATCGCCTGAAATACCTCCGCTCGATTTGTTTACACAAAGAGCGTCGCTTATATGCTAATGGTAATTCGTGTTTCACTTCTCAATATGCTAAACTCAAGGTGAGGAGCACTATAGTCATCCACATACAGTACTGTTTCGCTGTTTCACAGCTCATCAGTGCGGCTAGATAGGCAACTACCTCAAGCCAGGATAGAAACCCGACCGTTTGTACGGCAATCAAGGCTCCTAACCATTACGCTATTGGCGGCTGCTTGAACGAGTAGTGAGTTTAACGATGTTTTGATATCGTCTGAAATACCTCCGCTCGATTTGTTTACACAAAGAGCGTCGCTTATATGCTAATGGTAATTCGTGTTTCACTTCTCAATATGCTCAACTCAAGGTGAGGAGCACTATAGTCATCCACATACAGTACTGTTTCGCTGTTTCACAGCTCATCAGTGCGGCTAGACAGGCAACTACCTCAAGCCAGGATAGAAACCCGACCGTTTGTACGGCAGTCAAGGCTCCTAACCATTACGCTATTGGCGGCTGCTTGAACGAGTAGTGAGTTTAACGATGTTTTGATATCGTCTGAAATACCTCCGCTCGATTTGTTTACACAAAGAGCGTCGCTTATATGCTAATGGTAATTCGTGTTTCACTTCTCAATATGCTCAACTCAAGGTGAGGAGCACTATAGTCATCCACATACAGTACGGTTTCGCTGTTTCACAGCTCATCAGTGCGGCTAGACAGGCTACTACCTCAAGCCAGGATAGAAACCCGACCGTTTGTACGGCAGTCAAGGCTCCTAACCATTACGCTATTGGCGGCTGCTTGAACGAGTAGTGAGTTTAACGATGTTTTGATATCGTCTGAAATACCTCCGCTCGATTTGTTTACACAAAGAGCGTCGCTTATATGCTAATGGTTATTCGTGTTTCACTTCTCAATATGCTCAACTTAAGGTGAGGAGCACTATAGTCATCCACATACAGTACTGTTTCGCTGTTTCACAGCTCATCAGTGCGGCTAGACAGGCAACTACCTCAAGCCAGGATAGAAACCCGACCGTTTGTACGGCAGTCAAGGCTCCTAACCATTACGCTATTGGCGGCTGCTTGAACGAGTAGTGAGTTTAACGATGTTTTGATATCGTCTGAAATACCTCCGCTCGATTTGTTTACACAAAGAGCGTCGCTTATATGCTAATGGTAATTCGTGTTTCACTTCTCAATATGCTCAACTCAAGGTGAGGAGCACTATAGTCATCCACATACAGTACTGTTTCGCTGTTTCACAGCTCATCAGTGCGGCTAGACAGGCAACTACCTCAAGCCAGGATAGAAACCCGACCGTTTGTACGGCAGTCAAGGCTCCTAACCATTACGCTATTGGCGGCTGCTTGAACGAGTAGTGAGTTTAACGATGTTTTGATATCGTCTGAAATACCTCCGCTCGATTTGTTTACACAAAGAGCGTCGCTTATATGCTAATGGTAATTCGTGTTTCACTTCTCAATATGCTCAACTCAAGGTGAGGAGCACTATAGTCATCCACATACAGTACTGTTTCGCTGTTTCACAGCTCATCAGTGCGGCTAGACAGGCAACTACCTCAAGCCAGGATAGAAACCCGACCGTTTGTATGGCAGTCAAGGCTCCTAACCATTACGCTATTGGCGGCTGCTTGAACGAGTAGTGAGTTTAACGATGTTTTGATATCGTCTGAAATACCTCCGCTCGATGTGTTTACACAAAGAGCGTCGCTTATATGCTAATGGTAATTCATGTTTCACTTCTCAATATGCCTAACTCAAGGTGAGGAGCACTATAGTCATCCACATACAGTACTGTTTCGCTGTTTCAACGCTCATCAGTGCGGCTAGACAGGCAACTACCTCAAGCCAGGATAGAAACCCGACCGTTTGTACGGCAGTCAAGGCTCCTAACCATTACGCTATTGGCGGCTGCTTGAACGAGTAGTGAGTTTAACGATGTTTTGATATCGTCTGAAATACCTCCGCTCGATTTGTTTACACAAAGAGCGTCGCTTATATGCTAATGGTAATTCGTGTTTCACTTCTCAATATGCTCAACTCAAGGTGAGGAGCACTATAGTCATCCACATACAGTACTGTTTCGCTGTTTCACAGCTCATCAGTGCGGCTAGACAGGCAACTACCTCAAGCCAGGATAGAAACCCGACCGTTTGTACGGCAGTCAAGGCTCCTAACCATTACGCTATTGGCGGCTGCTTGAACGAGTAGTGAGTTTAACGATGTTTTGATATCGTCTGAAATACCTCCGCTCGATTTGTTTACACAAAGAGCGTCGCTTATATGCTAATGGTAATTCGTGTTTCACTTCTCAATATGCTCAACTCAAGGTGAGGAGCACTATAGTCATCCACATACAGTACTGTTTCGCTGTTTCACAGCTCATCAGTGCGGCTAGACAGGCAACTACCTCAAGCCAGGATAGAAACCCGACTGTTTGTACGGCAGTCAAGGCTCCTAACCATTACGCTATTTGCGGCTGCTTGAACGAGTAGTGAGTTTAACGATGTTTTGATATCGTCTGAAATACCTCCGCTCGATTTGTTTACACAAAGAGCGTCACTTATATGCTAATGGTAATTCGTGTTTCACTTCTCAATATGCTCAACTCAAGGTAAGGAGCACTATAGTCATCCACATACAGTACTGTTTCGCTGTTTCACAGCTCATCAGTTCGGTTAGACAGGCAACTACCTCAAGCCAGGATAGAAACCCGACCGTTTGTACGGCAGTCAAGGCTCCTAACCATTACGCTATTGGCGGCTGCTTGAACGAGTAGTGAGTTTAACGATGTTTTGATATCGTCTGAAATACCTCCGCTCGATTTGTTTACACAAAGAGCGTCGCTTATATGCTAATGGTAATTCGTGTTTCACTTCTCAATATGCTCAACTCAAGGTGAGGAGCACTATAGTCATCCACATACAGTACTGTTTCGCTGTTTCACAGCTCATAAGTGCGGCTAGACAGGTAACTAACTCAAGCCAGGATAGAAACCCGACCGTTTGTACGGCAGTCAAGGCTCCTAACCATTACGCTATTGGCAGCTGCTTGAACGAGTAGTGAGTTTAACGATGTTTTGATATCGTCTGAAATACCTCCGCTCGATTTGTTTACACAAAGAGCGTCGCTTATATGCTAATGGTAATTCGTGTTTCACTTCTCAATATGCTCAACTCAAGGTGAGGAGCACTATAGTCATCCACATACAGTACTGTTTCGCTGTTTCACAGCTCATCAGTGCGGCTAGATAGGCAACTACCTCAAGCCAGGATAGAAACCCGACCGTTTGTACGGCAGTCAAGGCTCCTAACCATTACGCTATTGGTGGCTGCTTGAACGAGTAGTGAGTTTAACGATGTTTTGATATCGTCTGAAATACCTCCGCTCGATTTGTTTACACAAAGAGCGTCGCTTATATGCTAATGGTAATTCGTGTTTCACTTCTCAATATGCTAAACTCAAGGTGAGGAGCACTATAGTCATCCACATACAGTACTGTTTCGCTGTTTCACAGCTCATCAGTGCGGCTAGATAGGCAACTACCTCAAGCCAGGATAGAAACCCGACCGTTTGTACGGCAATCAAGGCTCCTAACCATTACGCTATTGGCGGCTGCTTGAACGAGTAGTGAGTTTAACGATGTTTTGATATCGTCTGAAATACCTCCGCTCGATTTGTTTACACAAAGAGCGTCGCTTATATGCTAATGGTAATTCGTGTTTCACTTCTCAATATGCTCAACTCAAGGTGAGGAGCACTATAGTCATCCACATACAGTACTGTTTCGCTGTTTCACAGCTCATCAGTGCGGCTAGACAGGCAACTACCTCAAGCCAGGATAGAAACCCGACCGTTTGTACGGCAGTCAAGGCTCCTAACCATTACGCTATTGGCGGCTGCTTGAACGAGTAGTGAGTTTAACGATGTTTTGATATCGTCTGAAATACCTCCGCTCGATTTGTTTACACAAAGAGCGTCGCTTATATGCTAATGGTAATTCGTGTTTCACTTCTCAATATGCTCAACTCAAGGTGAGGAGCACTATAGTATCCACATACAGTACTGTTTCGCTGTTTCACAGCTCATCAGTGCGGCTAGACAGGCAACTACCTCAAGCCAGGATAGAAACCCGACCGTTTGTACGGCAGTCAAGGCTCCTAACCATTACGCTATTGGCGGCTGCTTGAACGAGTAGTGAGTTTAACGATGTTTTGATATCGTCTGAAATACCTCCGCTCGATTTGTTTACACAAAGAGCGTCGCTTATATGCTAATGGTAATTCGTGTTTCACTTCTCAATATGCTCAACTCAAGGTGAGGAGCACTATAGTCATCCACATACAGTACTGTTTCGCTGTTTCACAGCTCATCAGTGCGGCTAGACAGGCAACTACCTCAAGCCAGGATAGAAACCCGACCGTTTGTACGGCAGTCAAGGCTCCTAACCATTACGCTATTGGCGGCTGCTTGAACGAGTAGTGAGTTTAACGATGTTTTGATATCGTCTGAAATACCTCCGCTCGATGTGTTTACACAAAGAGCGTCGCTTATATGCTAATGGTAATTCGTGTTTCACTTCTCAATATGCTCAACTCAAGGTGAGGAGCACTATAGTCATCCACATACAGTACTGTTTCGCTGTTTCACAGCTCATCAGTGCGGCTAGACAGGCAACTACCTCAAGCCAGGATAGAAACCCGACCGTTTGTACGGCAGTCAAGGCTCCTAACCATTACGCTATTGGTGGCTGCTTGAACGAGTAGTGAGTTTAACGATGTTTTGATATCGTCTGAAATACCTCCGCTCGATTTGTTTACACAAAGAGCGTCGCTTATATGCTAATGGTAATTCGTGTTTCACTTCTCAATATGCTCAACTCAAGGTGAGGAGCACTATAGTCATCCACATACAGTACTGTTTCGCTGTTTCACAGCTCATCAGTGCGGCTAGACAGGCAACTACCTCAAGCCAGGATAGAAACCCGACCGTTTGTACGGCAGTCAAGGCTCCTAACCATTACGCTATTGGCGGCTGCTTGAACGAGTAGTGAGTTTAACGATGTTTTGATATCGTCTGAAATACCTCCGCTCGATTTGTTTACACAAAGAGCGTCGCTTATATGCTAATGGTAATTCGTGTTTCACTTCTCAATATGCTCAACTCAAGGTGAGGAGCACTATAGTCATCCACATACAGTACTGTTTCGCTGTTTCACAGCTCATCAGTGCGGCTAGACAGGCAACTACCTCAAGCCAGGATAGAAACCCGACTGTTTGTACGGCAGTCAAGGCTCCTAACCATTACGCTATTGGCGGCTGCTTGAATGAGTAGTGAGTTTAACGATGTTTTGATATCGTCTGAAATACCTCCGCTCGATTTGTTTACACAAAGAGCGTCACTTATATGCTAATGGTAATTCGTGTTTCACTTCTCAATATGCTCAACTCAAGGTAAGGAGCACTATAGTCATCCACATACAGTACTGTTTCGCTGTTTCACAGCTCATCAGTTCGGTTAGACAGGCAACTACCTCAAGCCAGGATAGAAACCCGACCGTTTGTACGGCAGTCAAGGCTCCTAACCATTACGCTATTGGCGGCTGCTTGAACGAGTAGTGAGTTTAACGATGTTTTGATATCGTCTGAAATACCTCCGCTCGATTTGTTTACACAAAGAGCGTCGCTTATATGCTAATGGTAATTCGTGTTTCACTTCTCAATATGCTCAACTCAAGGTGAGGAGCACTATAGTCATCCACATACAGTACTGTTTCGCTGTTTCACAGCTCATCAGTGCGGCTAGACAGGCAACTACCTCAAGCCAGGATAGAAACCCGACCGTTTGTACGGCAGTCAAGGCTCCTAACCATTACGCTATTGGCGGCTGCTTGAACGAGTAGTGAGTTTAACGATGTTTTGATATCGTCTGAAATACCTCCGCTCGATTTGTTTACACAAAGAGCGTCGCTTATATGCTAATGGTAATTCGTGTTTCACTTCTCAATATGCTCAACTCAAGGTGAGGAGCACTATAGTCATCCACATACAGTACTGTTTCGCTGTTTCACAGCTCATCAGTGCGGCTAGACAGGCAACTACCTCAAGCCAGGATAGAAACCCGACCGTTTGTACGGCAGTCAAGGCTCCTAACCATTACGCTATTGGCGGCTGCTTGAACGAGTAGTGAGTTTAACGATGTTTTGATATCGTCTGAAATACCTCTGCTCGATGTGTTTACACAAAGAGCGTCGCTTATATGCTAATGGTAATTCGTGTTTCACTTCTCAATATGCTCAACTCAAGGTGAGGAGCACTATAGTCATCCACATACAGTACTGTTTCGCTGTTTCACAGCTCATCAGTTCGGTTAGACAGGCAACTACCTCAAGCCAGGATAGAAACCCGACCGTTTGTACGGCAGTCAAGGCTCCTAACCATTACGCTATTGGCGGCTGCTTGAACGAGTAGTGAGTTTAACGATGTTTTGATATCGTCTGAAATACCTCCGCTCGATTTGTTTACACAAAGAGCGTCGCTTATATGCTAATGGTAATTCGTGTTTCACTTCTCAATATGCTCAACTCAAGGTGAGGAGCACTATAGTCATCCACATACAGTACTGTTTCGCTGTTTCACAGCTCATCAGTGCGGCTAGACAGGCAACTACCTCAAGCCAGGATAGAAACCCGACCGTTTGTACGGCAGTCAAGGCTCCTAACCATTACGCTATTGGCGGCTGCTTGAACGAGTAGTGAGTTTAACGATGTTTTGATATCGTCTGAAATACCTCCCCTCGATTTGTTTACACAAAGAGCGTCGCTTATATGCTAATGGTAATTCGTGTTTCACTTCTCAATATGCTCAACTCAAGGTGAGGAGCACTATAGTCATCCACATACAGTACTGTTTCGCTGTTTCACAGCTCATCAGTGCGGCTAGACAGGCAACTACCTCAAGCCAGGATAGAAACCCGACTGTTTGTACGGCAGTCAAGGCTCCTAACCATTACGCTATTGGCGGCTGATTTAATGAGTAGTGAGTTTAACGATGTTTTGATATCGTCTGAAATACCTCCGCTCGATTTGTTTACACAAAGAGCGTCGCTTATATGCTAATGGTAATTCGTGTTTCACTTCTCAATATGCTCAACTCAAGGTAAGGAGCACTATAGTCATCCACATACAGTACTGTTTCGCTGTTTCACAGCTCATCAGTTCGGTTAGACAGGCAACTACCTCAAGCCAGGATAGAAACCCGACCGTTTGTACGGCAGTCAAGGCTCCTAACCATTACGCTATTGGCGACTGCTTGAACGAGTAGTGAGTTTAACGATGTTTTGATATCGTCTGAAATACCTCCGCTCGATTTGTTTACACAAAGAGCGTCGCTTATATGCTAATGGTAATTCGTGTTTCACTTCTCAATATGCTCAACTCAAGGTGAGGAGCACTATAGTCATCCACATACAGTACTGTTTCGCTGTTTCACAGCTCATCAGTGCGGCTAGACAGGCAACTACCTCAAGCCAGGATAGAAACCCGACCGTTTGTACGGCAGTCAAGGCTCCTAACCATTACGCTATTGGCGGCTGCTTGAACGAGTAGTGAGTTTAACGATGTTTTGATATCGTCTGAAATACCTCCGCTCGATTTGTTTACACAAAGAGCGTCGCTTATATGCTAATGGTAATTCGTGTTTCACTTCTCAATATGCTCAACTCAAGGTGAGGAGCACTATAGTCATCCACATACAGTACTGTTTCGCTGTTTCACAGCTCATCAGTGCGGCTAGACAGGCAACTACCTCAAGCCAGGATAGAAACCCGACCGTTTGTACGGCAGTCAAGGCTCCTAACCATTACGCTATTGGCGGCTGCTTGAACGAGTAGTGAGTTTAACGATGTTTTGATATCGTCTGAAATACCTCCGCTCGATTTGTTTACACAAAGAGCGTCGCTTATATGCTAATGGTAATTCGTGTTTCACTTCTCAATATGCTCAACTCAAGGTGAGGAGCACTATAGTCATCCACATACAGTACTGTTTCGCTGTTTCACAGCTCATCAGTGCGGCTAGACAGGCAACTACCTCAAGCCAGGATAGAAACCCGACCGTTTGTACGGCAGTCAAGGCTCCTAACCATTACGCTATTGGCGGCTGCTTGAACGAGTAGTGAGTTTAACGATGTTTTGATATCGTCTGAAATACCTCCGCTCGATTTGTTTACACAAAGAGCGTCGCTTATATGCTAATGGTAATTCGTGTTTCACTTCTCAATATGCTCAACTCAAGGTGAGGAGCACTATAGTCATCCACATACAGTACTGTTTCGCTGTTTCACAGCTCATCAGTGCGGCTAGACAGGCAACTACCTCAAGCCAGGATAGAAACCCGACCGTTTGTACGGCAGTCAAGGCTCCTAACCATTACGCTATTGGCGGCTGCTTGAACGAGTAGTGAGTTTAACGATGTTTTGATATCGTCTGAAATACCTCCGCTCGATTTGTTTACACAAAGAGCGTCGCTTATATGCTAATGGTAATTCGTGTTTCACTTCTCAATATGCTCAACTCAAGGTGAGGAGCACTATAGTCATCCACATACAGTACTGTTTCGCTGTTTCACAGCTCATCAGTGCGGCTAGACAGGCAACTACCTCAAGCCAGGATAGAAACCCGACCGTTTGTACGGCAGTCAAGGCTCCTAACCATTACGCTATTGGCGGCTGCTTGAACGAGTAGTGAGTTTAACGATGTTTTGATATCGTCTGAAATACCTCCGCTCGATTTGTTTACACAAAGAGCGTCGCTTATATGCTAATGGTAATTCGTGTTTCACTTCTCAATATGCTCAACTCAAGGTGAGGAGCACTATAGTCATCCACATACAGTACTGTTTCGCTGTTTCACAGCTCATCAGTGCGGCTAGACAGGCAACTACCTCAAGCCAGGATAGAAACCCGACCGTTTGTACGGCAGTCAAGGCTCCTAACCATTACGCTATTGGCGGCTGCTTGAACGAGTAGTGAGTTTAACGATGTTTTGATATCGTCTGAAATACCTCCGCTCGATTTGTTTACACAAAGAGCGTCGCTTATATGCTAATGCTAATTCGTGTTTCACTTCTCAATATGCTCAACTCAAGGTGAGGAGCACTATAGTCATCCACATACAGTACTGTTTCGCTGTTTCACAGCTCATCAGTGCGGCTAGACAGGCAACTACCTCAAGCCAGGATAGAAACCCGACCGTTTGTATGGCAGTCAAGGCTCCTAACCATTACGCTATTGGCGGCTGCTTGAACGAGTAGTGAGTTTAACGATGTTTTGATATCGTCTGAAATACCTCCGCTCGATTTGTTTACACAAAGAGCGTCGCTTATATGCTAATGGTAATTCGTGTTTCACTTCTCAATATGCTCAACTCAAGGTGAGGAGCACTATAGTCATCCACATACAGTACTGTTTCGCTGTTTCACAGCTCATCAGTGCGGCTAGACAGGCAACTACCTCAAGCCAGGATAGAAACCCGACCGTTTGTACGGCAGTCAAGGCTCCTAACCATTACGCTATTGGCGGCTGCTTGAACGAGTAGTGAGTTTAACGATGTTTTGATATCGTCTGAAATACCTCCGCTCGATTTGTTTACACAAAGAGCGTCGCTTATATGCTAATGGTAATTCGTGTTTCACTTCTCAATATGCTCAACTCAAGGTGAGGAGCACTATAGTCATCCACATACAGTACTGTTTCGCTGTTTCACAGCTCATCAGTGCGGCTAGACAGGCAACTACCTCAAGCCAGGATAGAAACCCGACCGTTTGTACGGCAGTCAAGGCTCCTAACCATTACGCTATTGGCGGCTGCTTGAACGAGTAGTGAGTTTAACGATGTTTTGATATCGTCTGAAATACCTCCGCTCGATTTGTTTACACAAAGAGCGTCGTATATATATATATATATATATATATATATATATATAGAGACATATATATATATATATATATACATATATATATACATATATATATTACATAGATAGATTGGAATGATTAATCGAAATCGGAAAAATTGGAACCTTTTAGGGTGTCGGAATTTGAATAGGAAAAATTATCACCTTATTTCTGTTTCCAAACAGATTCTTTTAATTTTGTTTTGTACATTAATAAGGAAACAAGCACAAATTGTTTTTTTATTAGTTGTTTATTTACATGATAAATCTGAGAAGTGTCACAGAATGGGTTATAAATCTCATTTACTGATCTAGCATTTTCTAGCAGCTCTTAATTTCTTTTATTTATTGATCATTTATTGAGAGATAACTTTAAAAAGGAATTTTTAGCATCTATGATTCGCTAAATAACTACATACCCCCACCCGAGGGAGTTCAATTGATTATTAGAAAGTTTTTAAATCCTCTGGAATTTTTTTTTTAAATTTATTGGTGCCAGCTGTACATTATTGGTGTCTCTTGTAGGCTTGTTCTTAAATAATTAAAGTTTAAGGCATCATTGCAGTTGTAAATCTCAGTTCATCAAAATCTTGGATGAGATACATAAAGAAAAACATTCTGAAGATTTTCTTAATTAAAAAGGAAATTATATCTACATTTAAACTTATACAAGTACTTGAAAAAAATAAAGAATTGGATTGGGACATTTATTACTGTAATTAATAGAAAAGAAAAGAAATAATAAACAAATACTCAACAAATAAATGCTACCAAAGACAAGACTCTTCTACATCCCTGATAAATTTATTTGTGTTTAAACTTTTTTTAAAGTGTGTTTTTGGTAGTGCCTGGAAAACTCGTCCATTTTTGCTAGGTAGGAAAACTCGTCCATTATTCAATATAAATCGATTGAAAACACATTTTATGATCATTCTTGAAAGATATATTGTTTTTAAAAGGTACTATACCCCCATAATATTATTTGAAAATATTTTTACTTGTTTACTTTTCTTTTAAAAAAGATAAAATAAAATTTCCATATGTTCGTTTTCTACCTAACTGGCTACGTTGTTAGTGTTTTCACTTATTTGAAAACGTTTATTCAGTTTAAAAATGAGACTACAGACCGCATATTTTAAAAAATATTTATACTTATTTACCGGGAGTCGTACACAACGAAACACGTGTCAGTGGATAATTATATTTAAAAAACAAATATATGCCGCTCCCTATTTGGGAGCATCAAATTGGTCAAAGGGAAAATTATTCCCAACTTGCATTTAGGTAAAAATACACTTTCGTATTAATAATTGAATTTATTCAAAAACGTATCGCAAAAACAAAAACAAATAAAATAACATATACTTATTTACTGCTGTTTTTGAAAGGGAAAAATCGATTTTTCTACCTAGCTGGCTAAGTTGTTAGTGGTTTAATTTATTTTAAAGCATTCATCCAGTTAAAAAAAAAATGTAGCGTCGAACGAGAAATAATGTCCGACCTGAGGAGTTCACATCTTAGGGGGTCTTGATAATAATCACTCAAAAATAGAAAATTAAAGAAAATACTAAGGGAGATTTAGTTTTACAAAGAGCCCCCACGCTTCAAAAAACAAATAAATTTTAATATTTAAAAAAAAATAATTATAATGTTTTATTTAATAATTATTTTATTATAAATATTTATGCATAATAATCTGAAAAGTCTAAATAAAAATTTACCGATGCCATATTTACTATAATTCAATTTATTTTTTAAGTCTTGAAAATGGAAACTTAATTCAAAGATTTCATCGCGGGCTTTTAATTTTTTTTTTTTTTTTTTTGCACCAAAACGATTTTTACTTGTTAAAAAACATGTTATTATACAGAAAATCGGCAAAATTTAATTAGAAATTAACATTTACAAATAATCAATTTTTTTTTTATATAATAGGACTGTTGGGTTTGTTTTACAATAGATTTTAAAACGTTTACTCGGTTCAAAAAACAAGTAGTGTTGAGCATTACTTGAGAATCAGAAAAAAATGAAAGCGATAATAGGGTCATATCTTTGAAGTCTCAATAATGACTCAAACATAAATAATAAACAAATTACTAGTAGAAATCCACTCAATAAAAGTTACTGACCTTGCTGAAATAATAACATTATTATTTAGAAAGCCGCCCTTAACATGAAGAGGAATGTTCTTTGTTAACTATTTGTACTTTTAAGGAACAATTTAATAAATAAATAAACTTGGGAAATTGAAACACTCGCCGGAAGTTATATTACTAATGAAATTTAGTATCAGGAAAAGGATCTGACCAAACACCGTTTGCTGCTAACTTTGAATAGAGTACTGTTCTGGTTTGCCAATATTTATGTTATTATCATTGTTTTGTTTTGTTTTTGTTTGTTTATGCTTTCCTCAATTCGGAAGAAAATTAGCTATTACTAATTGAGAGACACAACGTTTCCCTGGATTGAATGATGATCCACAAATGTTTTACACTCACATATTTTTATTGTCATCGAAATTGGTGAAGTCGTTCATTTTTCAATCAAATCGATTGATTGCCTGCTCTAGTTGAAGAATGATCACGGTGCACCGGAAGCTTCATATGCCTCTTCGCAGTGACTTGGTCCACAATACATTGTAGTCTACATTACAAAGTACAGAACCTAATGTTACTTTTATGAAATTATTTTCATATAATGACTTGAATTAAAGTTTAAAATGCAAAAGTCAAGTATCATCGTTCAATTGTGCTCTACACAGAAAATATATTTCAGACGCGCCTCTATCATATCAAAGAACCCACTGTTGATTTTATATGCCTGACTTTCAGTTGGTGCTTTGATAATGGCTTTGATAGGATTATAAATTGTGATGAACAGTCAAATGAATGTAGAAAGAAAGGGAGTGGATATAAATTCAATAACATTTTATAGTCCTTATCTCTACTTCTTTAAAAACTTTTGACACTGGCTTGCTAAAAGAATCGACCAAACTAACAAAAAGCATTTGCAGTTTATCGTTTAATGTGATTAGCCCCTATTTAAAAAGCCTAACCCTACCCCTACATATGTAAATGTCTACTAAAAATATTTATTTAATTTTATTTTGGGGAGGATTTAAACTAGAGGAATGAGAGCTTAGCCAACACTTCTTGAATGTTCTGCCTTTCGATTGTCAACTTTTGCCATTTTTACTTATTTATTCACTTTTGCCATTTTTACCGGTTTCATCGCTGGCTTTTATTTTATTTTTTTTTTTTTGCACCAAAACGATTTTTACTTGTTAAAAAACATGTTATTATACAGAAAATCGGCAAAACCTAAATTCGTATTAGAATATAAGTTTAAAATAATAAACGTAGCTTTTCATACATAATTTTATGTTTATTGGCTAGATAAATGTAAAAATGTTCTGATAAAAAACTTTATTTATATTTATTCTATTAGAAAAATATTTTCCAGGTACGCCATGAAGAGATTTATCAAAAAGTTAGTTTTGTTTAGAAGCAAAGCATCGACTTCAGCTCTGTAGTTGGATTTAAAAAATAATAAACGTGGTTTTTCGTATGTAATTTTATGTATATTCGCTAGATAAAAATGTACAAATAAGTTTTTTTTTCTGTAAAAATTTGTTTTTATGACGAAATGAAATTTGGTGCACTGGCGTATTTTTTGGTGAACCAAAAATGGCGGATTGAAATCTAGCGTTTTGGCGTCCCAAAAAAGAACTACCTATTATTTTATGTTACATTTATATTGGAAACTGAGCATCCACTGTAAATACTAAAATAATTGCTTTTCTTTCCGAGAAGTTTTTTTTTTAAGTAATATTTCATTTTGGAAAGGGGATTTAGCTGATATTATTCCCGATCTTAATTGGTACACTAGGAGTAGTATCAAGTCGTCTGGAAGGACAATTGAAAAAACTACAAATCCTCGATGTTTTAGGCGGCCTTCAGACCTCTGCAATTGTAGGTACCACCAATATAAGGATGTTGATGGTTACCTACAATTGCAGAAGTCTGAAGGCAAGGAAAACCCTTGATCTTTGAAGCACCTGGTTTGAAGACAGGGTTAAGGAAAATCCTCTGGAAATGAATCCCATCACTTTCTAGAGAGACGTTGATAAACGAAATCAGAATTATTATTATTATTATTATTATTATTATTATTATTTTTATTATTATTATTATTTGCATCTCGTTTTTTTATTTTTTGTTTTTACAGCAAGTCAAATAAATTCAATAACCAACCAAATTTTTATAATAAAAATAAAATTTAAACTGCATTCATAGGAGGAAGGCACATAATAGTCAACAATGTCCATGCCCTCCCTATATTAGAAATGGTATTTTAAATAGTAACATTATTATTTAGAAATTCATTCGTAAAAATGGAGGGGGGGCATTGTTAATATTTTGTTCTTACATCGTTTTCACATTTACCTACCAATCGTTGACTATTGTTAACTGTTTATGAAAACTTTGAAGTAGCATGTTGTAAACAAACGACGAACTGATACAATATGGCCTTGTTTTAAGATCAAAATAAATCTTTTCTTGTTTTAAAATTTTAAAAACAAGGAAAACGAGGAAAAATATATGATTAAATATTTATAAAATATAAAAGAATTGAAATCGGGAAACGGGAATCGTATAGGAATCGGAAGTTTAGAACAGAATCAGTAATTGGATCGGAATCGGGATAAATTTGGAAATATATATATAAAAATACCTAAAAAATTAATAATAATGGCACTGCGCCCATTATATATATATATATATATATATATATATATATATATATATGTTTGGATTTGGAAATCGTCCCATCACTAATACACACACACACACACACACACACACACACACACACATATATATATATATATATATATATATATAAGTGATGGGACGATTTCCAAATCCAATATATATATATATATATATATATATATATATATATATATATATATATATATATATATAATGGGCACAGTGCCATTATTATTAATTCTTGAGGTATTTATATATATATATATATATATATATATATATATATATATATATATAGTAGCATTTCAGCCCAGCGTTGCTCGGGTGTTTGGATGTGTGCGTTGAGCAAAAAGAAAAAAAAAGTTATAGTAGGAAGGCAGGCTCGAAACAATACCGCAAAGGAGGAAAAGAACGGGGGAAAACCTGACGTTTTTGCTGTTACGACCAGCGAAAAACCGGAAGTGAATCATGTTTAAATTAAGGCTAGACAATCGAAAGGAGAAGATGACTTTCGAAAATATCGGCGAAAAAAGCAACCCCCCACCTCGTAGAAAAATACCCAGTTTAAGGTGAAGATATTAATGTTTTTAGCCAAATTTTTCGATATTTGGCGGCTGAAAGGTCGAACTTAAAAACGATACTGATCTTATAAAAATCCGTCGTCTTTGTCAAAAGTTTTAGTCAGACATGCAAACATACATACATACATACATTTATATATTGGTAACTAAAAATTTTCGATCCAAACCGATAAGAAAGCTTGCCCTGTCTCTGAATACCCTTTATATAAAATTTCAAATGTTTAGACCAGAAATTGTCTGAATCATTTGATAGAGACCGCAGAGGTCAAATTTTTTTTAAAACTTTGACCCCTATTATGACCCCATAATATTTATTGTTTTGGGCTCAAATCAAGTTTTTAAGTTAGGCCCATCTCCAAGGAACCTATATCTAAAATTTCAAGTGTTTAAACCTAAAATTGTCGGAGGAGTTTGGTAGAGTTATCAAAGGTAAAATCGTTGAACTTTATCACCTTAACAGACAAATTCCTGGCCGAAAATGGATTACAAAGATTTTCCCCAAATCTCGCTACCCTGTATATCAAATTTCGAGTCCGTAGACTTAAAATTGACAGTTATTGTGTAGGTATATGTATATAGACAGACACGTTCATTTTATATATATATATATATATATATATATATATATATATATATATATATATAAAATACCTTAACAATTAATAATAATGGCACTGTGCCGATTATTCAAATGTTTAATAAAATTATGTACTCGTAAATATACGTGTGTGTGTGTTTTAAGTGCATGAAGCTAAATTACTTATCCTTAGAATGATAACATATACACGTGAATTGGAGTTCAAAATCAGAGTGTCGTTATGCTCTTCCAATTTCTTTTTGGTGAAAGTTCAAGTTCCGAACTATTCAGCAATCCATTACTTTTAATCAAATTGATGAGTAGAAAAAAAATATAAATTTCTATTTCCATTGCAATGTCATCACTTTTCCCATGGAGTCATTCAGAAAAGCATTTCCTTTCGAAGGTTTCTAACTGCTGACTATATCAACATACCCCCTCTCTCTATTCATATATGACCTTGATCAACCAATCATAATCTTTAGTACTGCTATTCTTTGAATGTTAGAAGTAAATAAATTTATGGTAATCCAGACTGATAAAATAACATTGAAATACCTACGTAGATATGAAGCAGTGAAAAGTGTATCTTTGTTATCAAGGATTTCCACTTTCCATTGGATTCGAGTAATACTGGTTTAGGAGAGTTACAGGTAGAAATTATGCCTGATTTGCATCACTATTGACTACCTGTGCAGGCATCCATACACAGAGTATCCATTTTCTTTCAAGACTAAAAGCGAGCCTCTCCATATTTCATTGCATATCCTCTGCATTTTATTGAAACTTTCAATTAAGAAAATGATTTTTCTTTCAATATAAATATAAGAAACGCTTATTAAAAAAAAACGTAAATAATGTTTCTAAATTTTTGAGATGAGGATTGATAATATGTAATATTTGAATTGTTCAGACTATTATTTCCATCTTGTTTACCTTCTTGCAACGATTCAGCCGAAGCAATCCTCATGTAAAAAATTAGAAACTTTATATAAAGTCAGTACATACCCGAATTAACTTTATATAAAGTCAGTACATACCCGAATTAACTTTATATAAAGTCAGTACATACCCGAATTAACTTTATATAAAGTCAGTACATACCCGAATTAACTTTATATAAAGTCAGTACATACCCGAATTAACTTTATATAAAGTCAGTACATACCCGAATTAACTTTATATAAAGTCAGTACATACCCGAATTAACTTTATATAAAGTCAGTACATACCCGAATTAACTTTATATAAAGTCAGTACATACCCGAATTAACTTTATATAAAGTCAGTACATACCCGAATTAACTTTATATAAAGTCAGTACATACCCGAATTAACTTTATATAAAGTCAGTACATACCCGAATTAACTTTATATAAAGTCAGTACATACCCGAATTAACTTTATATAAAGTCAGTACATACCCGAATTAACTTTATATAAAGTCAGTACATACCCGAATTAACTTTATATAAAGTCAGTACATACCCGAATTAACTTTATATAAAGTCAGTACATACCCGAATTAACTTTATATAAAGTCAGTACATACCCGAATTAACTTTATATAAAGTCAGTACATACCCGAATTAACTTTATATAAAGTCAGTACATACCCGAATTAACTTTATATAAAGTCAGTACATACCCGAATTAACTTTATATAAAGTCAGTACATACCCGAATTAACTTTATATAAAGTCAGTACATACCCGAATTAACTTTATATAAAGTCAGTACATACCCGAATTAACTTTATATAAAGTCAGTACATACCCGAATTAACTTTATATAAAGTCAGTACATACCCGAATTAACTTTATATAAAGTCAGTACATACCCGAATTAACTTTATATAAAGTCAGTACATACCCGAATTAACTTTATATAAAGTCAGTACATACCCGAATTAACTTTATATAAAGTCAGTACATACCCGAATTAACTTTATATAAAGTCAGTACATACCCGAATTAACTTTATATAAAGTCAGTACATACCCGAATTAACTTTATATAAAGTCAGTACATACCCGAATTAACTTTATATAAAGTCAGTACATACCCGAATTAACTTTATATAAAGTCAGTACATACCCGAATTAACTTTATATAAAGTCAGTACATACCCGAATTAACTTTATATAAAGTCAGTACATACCCGAATTAACTTTATATAAAGTCAGTACATACCCGAATTAACTTTATATAAAGTCAGTACATACCCGAATTAACTTTATATAAAGTCAGTACATACCCGAATTAACTTTATATAAAGTCAGTACATACCCGAATTAACTTTATATAAAGTCAGTACATACCCGAATTAACTTTATATAAAGTCAGTACATACCCGAATTAACTTTATATAAAGTCAGTACATACCCGAATTAACTTTATATAAAGTCAGTACATACCCGAATTAACTTTATATAAAGTCAGTACATACCCGAATTAACTTTATATAAAGTCAGTACATACCCGAATTAACTTTATATAAAGTCAGTACATACCCGAATTAACTTTATATAAAGTCAGTACATACCCGAATTAACTTTATATAAAGTCAGTACATACCCGAATTAACTTTATATAAAGTCAGTACATACCCGAATTAACTTTATATAAAGTCAGTACATACCCGAATTAACTTTATATAAAGTCAGTACATACCCGAATTAACTTTATATAAAGTCAGTACATACCCGAATTAACTTTATATAAAGTCAGTACATACCCGAATTAACTTTATATAAAGTCAGTACATACCCGAATTAACTTTATATAAAGTCAGTACATACCCGAATTAACTTTATATAAAGTCAGTACATACCCGAATTAACTTTATATAAAGTCAGTACATACCCGAATTAACTTTATATAAAGTCAGTACATACCCGAATTAACTTTATATAAAGTCAGTACATACCCGAATTAACTTTATATAAAGTCAGTACATACCCGAATTAACTTTATATAAAGTCAGTACATACCCGAATTAACTTTATATAAAGTCAGTACATACCCGAATTAACTTTATATAAAGTCAGTACATACCCGAATTAGCTTTATATAAAGTCAGTACATACCCGAATTAACTTTATATAAAGTCAGTACATACCCGAATTAACTTTATATAAAGTCAGTACATACCCGAATTAACTTTATATAAAGTCAGTACATACCCGAATTAACTTTATATAAAGTCAGTACATACCCGAATTAACTTTATATAAAGTCAGTACATACCCGAATTAACTTTATATAAAGTCAGTACATACCCGAATTAACTTTATATAAAGTCAGTACATACCCGAATTAACTTTATATAAAGTCAGTACATACCCGAATTAACTTTATATAAAGTCAGTACATACCCGAATTAACTTTATATAAAGTCAGTACATACCCGAATTAACTTTATATAAAGTCAGTACATACCCGAATTAACTTTATATAAAGTCAGTACATACCCGAATTAACTTTATATAAAGTCAGTACATACCCGAATTAGCTTTATATAAAGTCAGTACATACCCGAATTAACTTTATATAAAGTCAGTACATACCCGAATATAACTTTATATAAAGTCAGTACATACCCGAATTAACTTTATATAAAGTCAGTACATACCCGAATTAACTTTATATAAAGTCAGTACATACCCGAATTAACTTTATATAAAGTCAGTACATACCCGAATTAACTTTATATAAAGTCAGTACATACCCGAATTAACTTTATATAAAGTCAGTACATACCCGAATTAACTTTATATAAAGTCAGTACATACCCGAATTAACTTTATATAAAGTCAGTACATACCCGAATTAACTTTATATAAAGTCAGTACATACCCGAATTAACTTTATATAAAGTCAGTACATACCCGAATTAACTTTATATAAAGTCAGTACATACCCGAATTAACTTTATATAAAGTCAGTACATACCCGAATTAACTTTATATAAAGTCAGTACATACCCGAATTAACTTTATATAAAGTCAGTACATACCCGAATTAACTTTATATAAAGTCAGTACATACCCGAATTAACTTTATATAAAGTCAGTACATACCCGAATTAACTTTATATAAAGTCAGTACATACCCGAATTAACTTTATATAAAGTCAGTACATACCCGAATTAACTTTATATAAAGTCAGTACATACCCGAATTAACTTTATATAAAGTCAGTACATACCCGAATTAACTTTATATAAAGTCAGTACATACCCGAATTAACTTTATATAAAGTCAGTACATACCCGAATTAACTTTATATAAAGTCAGTACATACCCGAATTAACTTTATATAAAGTCAGTACATACCCGAATTAACTTTATATAAAGTCAGTACATACCCGAATTAACTTTATATAAAGTCAGTACATACCCGAATTAACTTTATATAAAGTCAGTACATACCCGAATTAACTTTATATAAAGTCAGTACATACCCGAATTAACTTTATATAAAGTCAGTACATACCCGAATTAACTTTATATAAAGTCAGTACATACCCGAATTAACTTTATATAAAGTCAGTACATACCCGAATTAACTTTATATAAAGTCAGTACATACCCGAATTAACTTTATATAAAGTCAGTACATACCCGAATTAACTTTATATAAAGTCAGTACATACCCGAATTAACTTTATATAAAGTCAGTACATACCCGAATTAACTTTATATAAAGTCAGTACATACCCGAATTAGCTTTATATAAAGTCAGTACATACCCGAATTAGCTTTATATAAAGTCAGTACATACCCGAATTAACTTTATATAAAGTCAGTACATACCCGAATATAACTTTATATAAAGTCAGTACATACCCGAATTAACTTTATATAAAGTCAGTACATACCCGAATTAACTTTATATAAAGTCAGTACATACCCGAATTAACTTTATATAAAGTCAGTACATACCCGAATTAACTTTATATAAAGTCAGTACATACCCGAATTAACTTTATATAAAGTCAGTACATACCCGAATTAACTTTATATAAAGTCAGTACATACCCGAATTAACTTTATATAAAGTCAGTACATACCCGAATTAACTTTATATAAAGTCAGTACATACCCGAATTAACTTTATATAAAGTCAGTACATACCCGAATTAACTTTATATAAAGTCAGTACATACCCGAATTAACTTTATATAAAGTCAGTACATACCCGAATTAACTTTATATAAAGTCAGTACATACCCGAATTAGCTTTATATAAAGTCAGTACATACCCGAATTAACTTTATATAAAGTCAGTACATACCCGAATATAACTTTATATAAAGTCAGTACATACCCGAATTAACTTTATATAAAGTCAGTACATACCCGAATTAACTTTATATAAAGTCAGTACATACCCGAATTAACTTTATATAAAGTCAGTACATACCCGAATTAACTTTATATAAAGTCAGTACATACCCGAATTAACTTTATATAAAGTCAGTACATACCCGAATTAACTTTATATAAAGTCAGTACATACCCGAATTAACTTTATATAAAGTCAGTACATACCCGAATTAACTTTATATAAAGTCAGTACATACCCGAATTAACTTTATATAAAGTCAGTACATACCCGAATTAACTTTATATAAAGTCAGTACATACCCGAATTAACTTTATATAAAGTCAGTACATACCCGAATTAACTTTATATAAAGTCAGTACATACCCGAATTAACTTTATATAAAGTCAGTACATACCCGAATTAACTTTATATAAAGTCAGTACATACCCGAATTAACTTTATATAAAGTCAGTACATACCCGAATTAACTTTATATAAAGTCAGTACATACCCGAATTAACTTTATATAAAGTCAGTACATACCCGAATTAACTTTATATAAAGTCAGTACATACCCGAATTAACTTTATATAAAGTCAGTACATACCCGAATTAACTTTATATAAAGTCAGTACATACCCGAATTAACTTTATATAAAGTCAGTACATACCCGAATTAACTTTATATAAAGTCAGTACATACCCGAATTAACTTTATATAAAGTCAGTACATACCCGAATTAACTTTATATAAAGTCAGTACATACCCGAATTAACTTTATATAAAGTCAGTACATACCCGAATTAACTTTATATAAAGTCAGTACATACCCGAATTAACTTTATATAAAGTCAGTACATACCCGAATTAACGAACATAGAAACGACGTTCTTTCCATTTCATAAACACAGTACACATTTGGAATTCTAACGACTCTGGTTTACTGGAAAAAAGACCAAGAACACTTATTTCATCATTCGTTAATAAGAGCCATTGTCAAGATACACCTAAAGAAGTTGGAAGGTTACACCTGTCGAAACGTTAGTAGTCTGAGAAATCCAAATACATAAAATCGTGAATATTTATATTTTTCATTGTTAAAAATTTGTTTGAACTTGGAAAAAATATTTTTCTTCTTCTTTAAACAAAATGTGATTTCCATCATCGTTATTAGTCTGCCATATGCATATTCACTAAACTTGATACTGATGGCTTTTTTATTGTCAGCATCTTAAAAGAGTAAGATGCTGAACAAGACGTGACAACTTGTTCAAAATAAGACAATTTTCAAATACTTGCATTTATCCAAAGAACAAATGAGAAATATCAAATGGAATCCTACTAAGCCAGACTATTTGGCCTTCTGCTTTTTCTTAGCCATTCTCATAGGTTTTTGCTTATTTTTATTTTATTGAGTTGCATTTATTTTTTTTTTATTTTCTCCGTTTATCTTCGTCTTTAAATGAACTGATCAAGATTTATTATTTTATAATTCCTCTTTTTCTAGTTCTTCCATGTTTTAATCGAGTAAAATTTATTTCTAAAATATAAAATATATTTTAAACGTAAATTGTTAATGTATGTTTTATTTTGCTTTGAAAAATGAATAAACTTTACTTATCTTTTTTTTCTCTCATTGTTTCCATTCATCTTTCTTATCTTTTATCATGAGAAAATTTTTATTTTCTCAATCATTTTCTTTAAATCCTTCACTTTCAATTTATTTACATGACCGACGCCCAACATTCACAAGACGTCGTCTATTTCATCTACACTGGAATAATTTCAAGTCTTTGACCAATGGAGAATGAAAGATTTATCTTTTCAATAACTGAATTGATGCAAACGATTGTTTTAGGTTGATTCATCGTCGTTTGTGTCTTATGAGAAATATAACTGGGTAGGATTTAATATAGGAACTTGAGTAATGGGAAAATATATTGATGAATCAAGCAGAATCCATTACGAAATTGAAGCAGATGAAAAAGTTTCTCATTTTAGTTTATAGACAAGCTCAGAAAATTGGGTAAATTTAATTAATGGATGAATAGGGAAAGATAAAGAAACAGTTTCATATTTATATTTAAACATTACATATTTTACTTACAAGTATTTGAAAAAATTAAAATATGGAACTTTATGTTTAGTAATATTCAAGTCTATGATTTTATGTGTTCATCTCATTTTATGTGCATGATCTCGTCGGATTTTCGGAGTTTGTCCTTTATATAATTAATCTCACGAATCATTTTTTGTTTACTTCAACTATGTTTTTTGCTGCAAAAATGTTTTTCACTTTTCTTTCTGTTAATAATTTCAGCTCAAAAACATTTGTTATTGATCACATTCACATCTTCAGTTGCTTACATTTTTAAGAAAATCAAATCAAATTCTACATTATTTTATTCATACATTTTCTTCTATATTACCAACATAAATAAATAACCCCGAAAATATGTTTTTTTTTAATTTGCATTACAAATAAATAATCAACACGACAATAAAACGCATTGTACATGCTGTGTACGTTTTCAGTGTCCCAATTGATTTTGTTTTTTTTGCGTTTAAATTAAAAGATATATCAAAATTTGAATTTAACTTTAAGTATTATGGTATCTGTTCTGTGCACATTTACCTATAAGTACGGCAAATCACCTTTAATTCAATGGCTATAAGATTTTTTTCAGAAATAAACAATTATAAACATCTATATTTTTTGTTCATTTTAATATACTTTCATAGAAATGTGTGCGCCCATTTTGCCTTTATGTAATAGACTAGTGGGAGTACCTGGCGTTGCCTGGGTGTGTGGAGGTGTAGTAAGGACCCCTGGGGGGATGGAATTAAAGTGTGTTAAAAAAAAATGGTATAGTAGCAGGGTTTCCCGGCGTTGCTTGGATCGAGTAAGGAACCCTGAAAGATTAAGGGGGGGGTCAAAAATATAATAAATTAATAGTAGTGGGGTGGGGGAGGTGAAACCATAATAGACAGTTAAAGTAGAGAGCAAAAAAGTGGTAGTAGGCAGGCAGGCTCGAACCCGTAATGTGAAGGAGGAAAGAAAAAAAAACGTGACGTCTTTGCCAATATCTTGGAACTTCGGAACATTGAAGTTAAGCGAAGTCAATCCAACTGATGTGATGACTTGCAAAAATGGCAATGCAACAAAAACGACCTCTCCTTGTAGAAAACTGCCCAAGTTTAAGTTGAAGGAATTAATGTTTTTGGCCAATTTTTTGATATTTGTCGTCCAAAGGGTCAAGCTTTAAAATGATATGACTCTCGTGAGGATCCGTCACCTCTGTCGAAAGTTTCTGTGAGACATATAAATATACAGACATTTTATCTTTTATATATTAGACTAGCAGGGGCGTCTATCATTGCCTGGGTGTTTAGGTGGTGTAGTAAGAACCCCTGAGCGGGGGGCTGGGTAAAAACAACAGTAGTAGTGGTGCCCAGGTGTGTAGATGGTGTAGTAAGGAATCCCGGGGGGGTCAAAAAAGTGGTAGTAGTAGGGGGAGGGAATCAAAACAACAGTAGGCAAAAGTGTTTAAAAAAAGTGCTAGTAGGCAGGAAGGCTCGAACCCATAATGCGAAGGAGCAAAAAACAAAGCTGATTTGCTTTCTGGACGTCCCCGTCGGGAAGGGCTGGGAATTGACTGCATGTCATCAGTTTCACTTTATTTATACTAAAAAGCCGAACAAACACGCGACACAACAGAATCGCGCAAATTTTATAATAGTCGATCGAAATAAATCTAGAAACGATGTGTCCCTTCACAAATCGTAGATATTATGATCTAGGGGGTATATAAACAGTTGCAAGAAATAGTACCCCCCCTGAGAACCCTCCCCAAAAAATAGCCCTTTTTGGAAATACAAAAATGCGTGCGCCGCATTTACGTTTTATATATATAGATTAACAGGGGTGCCGGCATTGCCCGAGTGTTTAGAGGTGTGTGTGTTCGGGGAGGGGTAGATCAAAACAAATATGATAAAATAAAAAAAACGATGGTACACTTCTTTATAAAATCGGAAAAACAAAAATAAAAACGTTTTTGTAGGTTGGTAGGATCAGACCAGAAGTCTTGAGACAAAGGTGGAAAATAAAGCGTTAAAAAAACCTGACACGTTATCACTCTGCCAGCAAGGGAGAGTAACATAAGAACGCTTGAATTTAAGGATTAAAAATTTAATTGATAGGTGCGTCAATTTAATGAGGTAAAATATCATGCCATACAGGGAATGAAATCTTGCACTTAACTTTTACTGTGAGGCAGTTTTTTGGGGTTTGTTTACCTAACTTTGGCTGTGAGGTAGTTTTTCTGGTTTTGTTTCCTCAAGATGTTAGAGAGGGAGAAACCAGCTCCTCAAATGAATAGCAATTGTCTAACATAAAGGGTTTTCCCCCGCATTGATCAAAGCTTTATCGCTTCGGGAAAGTTGTTTATTGTGTGGCTCACTGAGCAAATTAGGTATGAGGCCGTTTTTTAATATGGAGAGGGGGAGGGGAAGGGGGACCAGCTCCCCAAGGGAAGGGAGGGGAGCTGCTAGTGAGAGCCTCTTATTATATAGGGTTGCCCCTACATGGACCAGAAACTCATTGGCACAAGGACAATGGTCTTTGATTGCAGTATCTGCCAGAACAGATGGTATTTATTTGCTCCCCCACCGAGCAAATTAGGCACAAGGCCGATTTTTAATGTGAGGAGTGAAGGGAGGGGGAAGGGAAAAAGGGGACCAGCTCCCGAGAGGTGGGAAATGGGAGCTGGTTAATGGTCAGGCATGTGGGGTTGCCCCCACATCTGGTCTTTGCTAGTCATAGCTAGTCATAGCTAGTCATAGCTTGCAGTATCTGCCAGAACAGATGGTATTTATTTGCTCCCCCACTGAGCAAATTAGGCACAAGGCCGTTTTTAATGTGAGGTTAAAACCAGCTCCCCTAAAAGTAGGCAAAAAGGGGGCACTCTGGTTACCAAAAATAATAATTGTCTCAGTATAGAGGGTTTCCCCTCCATTGACTGGTACAAATTATCTTAAGTGCAGTATCTGCCAGAACAGATGGTATTTATTTGCTCCCCCACTGAGCAAATTAGGCACAAGGCCGTTTTTAATGTGAGGTAAAAAACCAGCTCCCCTAAAAGTAGGCAAAAAGGGGGCACTCTGGTTACCAAAAATAATAATTGTCCCAGTATAGAGGGTTTCCCCTCCATTGACTGGTACAAATTATCTTAAGTGCAGTATCTGCCAGAACAGATACTACACAAAAATGATTTGATCCTGGCCAAAAGGCCGGGCTTCGCTTCAGATTAGTTTCACTTTTAAATGAAAAAGCTGAACACACACGAGGGGAGCCAAAATAGCAAGAATTTTGTAAAAGTCGATGTAAATAAATCTGCACACGATGCGCATTCGCATATTTTGCCTTTTATATATGTAGAAGAAGATAAAAAGATAAGATTACACATTTTAAATTTTACTCTGATGACAAATTAATAACTTTGTCGCAGAGTTTGAGAAATTTTCAGTTATCCAAATCCGGCATGAAGAACTGCTAATGAAAATTAAATCGTACAGTATAACTGGACGTATACTAACTATAATCAGATCCTTCTTGGACTACAGGACCATCCAAGTTTCATTGATGGATGTACATCCAAACAGCAATGTTTTAATGTGGTCGTTCCTTGGACCACTATTATTCCTGATATTCATTAACGACTTCCCTGATAATATTGTGTCCGAGATGGGTATATTTGCTGATGATCCAATGCTCTATAACATGCAAGAGGGAAGAACAGATGTACACAAGTCTAAGATAATCGCAGAATCCTTACAAAATGACCTCCAGACTATAGTGGAATGGGGCCATAAATGGATGGTAACATTTTTATGCTAGTAAGTAATTCTCTTCTTTAACAATTACAAGAAACCTCTCCAACGACCAGTATCTATGACAAATAACACCCTACCTAAAAATTATTTTTTCAAACTCCTCGACTTAACAATCACGGATAATATGAACTAAAACAAATACATTGAGGACATTGTGAAGGCTGCTGCAAAGAAGGTTAATTCTCTCTATCGTGGTATAATACTACTCACATCTGACGGTATTCTGTACCTCTCAAGATCACCATTCGCCCATGCATGGAGTATTGTTGCCATATCTGGGCTGGTGCATCTATGATAGGATCCAAAAAAGAGTCTTCAATCTAATAGGTTCCGTTTTGTCAACTAATCTCCAACCTTTACAATGTTACATTTCTGCGCTTGTTTTACAAGTATTTTAATGGAATGTTCTCTGATGAACTCGTTGCATTTGTGCTCGTTCGACGTACATATCCCAACAAACCTGCTTAGCAACAAAATCACACCCCTTCACTCTTGAAGTTCCTATATGTCAGAAAGCTTTCTATTCTAATAGTTTCTTCCCTTGAACAGCTAGACTTTGAAATTCTCTTCCTGCTATCTGTTTCCCTGACTGTACTGATAAGCAGAAGGTTAAATTTAATGTAAACCAACATCTTGTTAATTTTACATCCAATTGGTAATATGCTTTGTTAGGGTAAATGTGAATAAAAAAAAATATTTCGCACATTGTTGAAATAAAGTCGCTGAACCCGATTGTATCTGTAAAAGGTTTGCTTCGTTGTTATTCCCTGAAAATTGAATTTCACAGGCAACCATCCCTAACGAAATGCGAAATCCCCCCATGGGCTGAATCATTTTTCTTGATTGGAGTAGGTGATTCAATGTTAAATTCCATGTTCAACAGATGCCTTGATCCTCCTATACCTATACTCACAATATCAGTAAATATCCTCAGTTTTCTTCTGTAATCACCAGTGATGCTTTTGCTCTGTTTGGGATCCAGATTTGGTGAAAATGAGATCGCATACATGTCTATATCTATTACTTGATTTTTCTGCTGGTGGTTGCTTGAATATGCCGTGAGTAATAAGAGAATCCATGAGAGCTTCATTTAATATATAAAACAATGATAAAACAAGGATAAAACAATGATAAAACAAGGATAAAACGGTTTAAGCTTCTTACAAATGCTGCAGGTTTGACACTATATTGGATATTCAAAAAAAATTACTAATTTTATGCGAATTTGCAGATTTGAACCTATGACATAGATTTTCCCCAAAATAATGGAGCCTTGGAAGCTAAATAAAGTCCCCGAACCCACATAGTTTCTGCTAATTAATGTAGTGATTTCAATGGAATTCAGATAATTTCTTAGCAAACAAGTAGAACGAAAATTAAGAACCAAAGCCACTTTGTCTTACTTGGAACCTATTTGTGAAAGGGATGATTACAAAGAAGGTTAAACAACAAGACACCAAGAAAGAGAGCTGAGGCCGCTTATGGGTTAGTTATTCAAATACTCCCAATCAGGAAAGAACTGTAGTTGTAAATGATGCTACTCTACGGTCGCACATTGTGGAAAGAGGCAACAACAGAGGATACACCCGAAACAACTGCTGACGTATCATAACACGATCACATTCCAACAACGAGATAGAAGAAATAGAATGACCTGAAAATATCCGATTTACAGGAAACGTCTGTAATTTTTGATTTGAAACTAAATCTTGTGCCAACTTTGGTCATTACCAAATAACATAATAGTTATATATATATATATATATATATATATATATATATATATATATATATATATATATATATATATATATATATATATATATATATATATAATTATCTGAAGCATATGCTTCTATTTTAAAACCGATTCTTTGACAAATTGTTAAGAGCATCAATTTTGGTCAAACACTGTTATCCACACTCATTGATTCTGATATGATAATACGCGTAGAAATATACATTATTTTGACATCGAATGATGTCGCTTTCATTGATTTCAAATTGGTTATCACTATGAATCAGTAAGATACTTTCACCTTCGTAACCTATCAATCAAAAGAGAATAAAAACATACAAGTCTCTGACCTCTACCTTAGATTTATTGGCGTTCACAAAAACGCTAGCACAAAATCTTAGTGTAATTATCATTATAATGTCTCGCCCTGCTCTTTGTGTAGATAGCCTATTCATGAAAACTATCTTTGTGTATATAGCCTATTCATGAAAACTATCTTTGTGTAGATAGCCTATTCATGAAAACTATCTTTGTGTAGATAGCCTATTCATGAAAACTATCTTTGTGTAGATAGTCTATTCATGAAAACTATCTTTGTGTAGATAGCCTATTCATGAAAACTATCTTTGTGTAGATAGCCTATTCATGAAAACTATCTTTGTGTAGATAGCCTATTCATGAAAACTATCTTTGTGTAGATAGCCTATTCATGAAAACTATCTTTGTGTAGATAGCCTATTCATGAAAACTATCTTTGTGTAGATAGCCTATTCATGAAAACTATCTTTGTGTAGATAGCTTATTCATGAAAACTCCAACACAAATTCTATAACATAAAAATATCTATCTATATTCACATGCAGCATTGGTTGGACAATGCAAGCGAAGACTAAAACGATGTTTGATGAACTTATTATAGCATTTGTTCAGATAATGGTTGAAAGGTGCTTCTAGCGTAATTGATCAACTATATGGGAATCTATGAGGACATTTATATTTGATTTCTTTGCCAATATTGTACATTGTCAATAAATATATGTTCTTTACAGTTGGTAAGATACAATTTTATATTCAAATGGGTGATTCTTCTAACACCATTTATTTGTTGCTTATTTCAATATTCAAGCCATCAAATTATTATATACAGAAGAATGAAATTTGTCTTCTTTTCATAATTGATATTGATATTAAAAGTAAGATTTTATGTGTGTGTAGTATTGTATATATGGTTATCAGCACGGACTCTGGGGTTGACATACCATGTTTACTTCATATGAGAGTTAATTTAGTAATGCCTTTGAATATCATATAAATATATGTCTCCCTGACGTAGGTGAAATAGTAAGACAAACTATAGTAGTGTGCCCACGATACCTGTAAATATGTAGGTGCAGGTCATATGGCACTGATAGTTTTGAACAGGTTTTCCTTTTCTTTTAATTTCATCTTTTTGTGTCATCTAAAGAGAACATCATTGAAATCTTAATGCAAATAAGAAGGCAAAAAATCAATGTGTCTCGTCTGTTGAGAAACTCATAATCCAATAATAAATTGAATCCTAACTCAAATCCTTTTTCTAAAATATACAATCGTGAATAGTACTTGACAAATAATCAAGGTTGATTTCGAAGATTTTTCCTTTTTCTTTTTAAGATAGTTTACAGATATTATCTATGTTTAACATCAGCTCATATTGCAGATCTGGGGAAATATAAACGTTACCTTTGAACAAGGCTTTAACAAAGAGATATCAAAAATAAATTGATTTTACTTTGGAAGGATGTATCGCTTCAAGGATAATGATCAAGTATTAAAACTATGTCATAGAATCCATTTCCAGGATTTCAAATATTAGCCATTAAGTTCTTTTTTCAACGGACAAAAACCCATTAGTAAGAGACATTGTGATTTTTCTTGTGATTTTTGGTTTGGAATTTAGTTATTTTGTTTTATCTTCTGATTTGATAGCCAAATAGATAAAGTTGAGATTCTCTGGTTGGAATACAACAGCTTCATGCAAGTTTTGGTGCTGATGTCACGTACTGAAGCTCAATAAAGAAAAGTCATTAGTTGTATTTGTTCACCATTATACATCATGATTTGCAAGTGTGTATAATCAATTAGCCTAAAGGAATAGAATTCATCCTCATTTCCTAAATAGATTGTGCGTAATAGTGAAGAATGAGGAAATAATAACATGGAATTACATGTATATTGATAAATGTACATATGCATACGAACATGTGTGTGTTTACATGTAGGTATGCATGTGTATATTTATACATATGCATGAATATACGTGTAATCATTTCCATGTTATCATTTCTTCACAATATATATATAAAAATATATATGTATATATACATATATGTGTATTTACATATATAAATATATTGAATTTTCTGGTAATTTTAAGTGTGTATCACTGTATTGCAAGTGTCTAAAAATATATATTTTCGATAATGAAACAATATTCTAACTTCATATTTCTATTTATATGAAATGAAAAACATATCCAGTAACAATATTAATCAAATACAAGAACGACTTTCAAATTATTTTGTTTACGAAAATATTTATTTATCAACATTTGATTTGACCTTTGAAAACTCTACCAAACTCCTTCGCCAATTTTGAGTTTAACCACTTGAAATTTTAAATGTAGGTTACTTGGACATGGATCAAACTTTTTAACTTGATTTGAGCCTAAAAAGTAAACGTTTAGGTGTTAAAATTGTGGTCAAAATGTTTTTTTAATTTGACCTCTGCAGTCTCTACCAAATTACTCAGCGAATTTCTGGTCTAAACATTTGAAATTTTACATAAAGGGTATTCAGAAATAGGGCAAGCTTTTTTACAAGTTTGGGTCGAAAACTTTAGCTGCCAAAAGGTCAAGGTTCAAAAGATTTTACCTTTGTTGTCTCTAGCAAACTACTCAGCCAATTTTGGATCTAAACATTTGAAGTTTATACATAACAGGTATTCAAACATGCGGCAAGCATTTTATTCAGTTTTGGGGCGAAAATATGGCAAAAGGTAAAAAGTTGAAAGAGTTGACCTTTCCAGATTTTACCAAATTCCTCCGCCAATTTTGGGTCTAAAGACTTGATATTTTAGATGTAGGTAACTTGGATATGGGTAAAACTTTGTATTTTGATGTGTGACCAAAATAATAAATGTTAAGGTGTCAAAATTGAGGTTAAATTAAAAAAAATGATCTCTGTAGTATCTACGAATTTACTCAGACAAATTTTGGTCTAAACATTTGAAATCTTACATAAAGTGTATTCACACGTAGGCAAGTTGTAAAGTGTACATAGAACCTGAGCAAACTGCTAATATATATATATATATATATATATATATATATATATATATATATATATATATATATAACTGCTAATATATATATATATATATAATTGCTAATATATATATATAACTGCTAATATATATATAACTGCATATAAATATATATATATATATATATATGTGTGTGTGTGTGTGTGTGTGTGTGTGTGTGTGTGTGTGTGTGCGTGTGTGTGTGTGTGTGTGTGTGTGTGTGACACAACAGCCATATTCTAAATTCCACTCACTTTTTCTTTCAATGTATCGATGTGTTAGAATTTCCAAATTTTTTTCCAACACTTGTTTCATAACGCATGAACAATCAGTTATTATTATGTCAATACTGCAATACTGAAGTTTTTACATGCTGAGTCATCAGAAAAATTGGGATTTTCTAAACAGCCGTTAGGCCTGATATATATATATATATATATATATATATATATATATATATAATTTGATTGCAGAAATTCTCCTCTCGACCGAAATACCGTAGGTTTACAACAACAGATGCCGCATACACATTTATTATGACTACACCATTAGCAAATATCTTATGTAACTATAGAACGACATTTTAGACACATTCATTTGTTATAATAAAACCCTAGATTTAATCCTAGGAGTGACATCATCACGATCGCAAAGACATACCATGTAAGTAGCTGTTATTTTCCCCTTTAAATAAAAAGTACTCTTCCTACTTCCAGTCGACATCAGGAGGTGTTCTGCTTTAGGGTCATATATGGGGTTTCGCCCTAATTTTCTAGCTCATGTACTTATACACATACCATAATCTTTCCTTTTCTCTATCCCTAAAAATAATGATTTCTCTCTCCTCGAATTTCACAAAATCTCATAGGCTAACAATTCCGTCATTCTGGAATGAACGAAACCTAAAGAATGCTCCAGAAATTAAAACAAACATTGCTTCCTTGATTAGATTAGGCATTAATTTTATATTAACTACTCCGATTACAAACTTTGAAAATAGGCTTTATTTTTACTATTACCAGAAAAGATGTATAATATAAACAATGAGAAAATTGAAGTTGATTTTGAATATAATTGCTATTCTTTGGAGAGAGGAATTTTTAATGTCTATGTATCATTTGCTATTTCAAGCAAAATAATATTTTACCTAGCCTAGGATGGCTATTACACATCTATGAAATAATTGTACCTTTTCTAGGACAGGTAATTTACAGAATGTATATGAAATAATTTTACCTTTTAGAGACGGGTAATTTACAACACATATTTAAAAGATGTTTACCTACCTTCGGACGGGTAATTTATATACATATATGAAACAATTTAACATACTCTCGACATGTATTATACAACATATATGAAATAATTTATCTTCCCACCAAGGCTACCATAATTTTAAGAAAATTGAAATCATTTTTAGAAGATGGATCATTAGGATTTCCAAATTAATACACAAATACATTGTGTTGGTTAATGAGTTCGCAACCCTTGCTTCATCATAAATTTCAACATTACTGCGTTTCTTTCCTTCCTCACTTACGGCACTATTATTGTAAGATAAATTATGTCATTTTTGGAACATGTCTCAGCAGGATTTTAAAATTAATGCATAAATACATTGACAAAGTTAAGTGATTAGACAACCTTTGCTTCATTTTCAAATTCTACATTACTCTGTTTCATTTTTTCCCTACTACCGAAAACAAATTTTTTTGGAAAAAAGACGTCATTTTCGGAAGATTACTTAGATTAAAGTGTAGTATCTGTTCTGATGCAGCATTTCAGCGAAATCATCTACTGGCCCCCTCTCCATAAACAGAAAAGTGGTGGAAATGCTTGGGAGAATGAACAGACACTAATTACCCACACCTCAGCCTCACCTAAAAAAAAGGTTTGGTAATGCCTAGTGGCCTCTAAAGTACTTTTTAAAGCAACATAATCGTGCTTGCCCCCCCCCATCATCAACACATGACGTCAGTTCCGGAAAATGACTCAGCAGTTTTTCGAAATACATGATTTGTTTGTAGTTTTTTAATATGGGTACTGTAGAAGCACCTAATTTAAAATTCATGCTACTCAAAAAATAAATATTTCAAGGTGTAGTTAGTGATTAAGCAACATTTGTTTTACAATAAATTAATCAGGAAATTTGATTGTGGACCAGATACTTAATGTTAACTAATACTAAACAAAAATAGAAATAATATGTCAGTTTCTTATTTAATAAATTGTTAGGTGAAAGTACAAAATAGTTTTAATAATACCTTCCCCTCTCCATATTAAGATGGCTTTCTAAATAATAACGTCATTATTTCAGCACGGTCCATATTCTGTGTGTCTGAAACATATGTATGAAATCAAGTAAATATGAGATCGTAAAAAAGATATATAGGTATGTTTTCATATTTACAAATTTCAAACCGCAGGTAAAATTTACATGTGATTTCGTTTTCTTTTTTATAAATACAAAAACATAAAATATGAGTTGGTGTCATCAGTTAGAATTGAAATTAAAAAGGACTGAGCGTTCCAGTCTGAGAAAAAAAGCAAATGTACGCGCATGCGCACAAAAACAAAATGTCGGCTAATGCTTAATGAACATTTTACATGTAAATTTGCCGATGTCTTTATGTGATAAACATGCATGTAAGCAAAGATATTATTCACTATAAACCACCTTTGGTGCATTAATATTGTTTCCTGATAATTTCAGTGCTATGTGACCAGTAGTTTAAGAGTTTACCTGTTAGATATTTACGCACACACATACGTTTATTGTTTTATTTATAAAGAAGATAAGAAGTAGAAGAAGATAAGAAACATTTTTTATTTCAAATCACTAATAATTACAATATAACAAAGACATAACTTAAATAAATAAATATATATGTAATTCAACCAAATTAATAGCATATATTTGTTATTTTTATGCATATTTTTTGCCTGTTTCTGGTGAAGTGATATATTTTAAAAATTATATATATATATATATATATATATATATATATATATCATTAGAAATATAAAAATGAATATTATCTTAAAATGAATTTATATATCCATATCTATATACAAGATGCGTTCAAAAGTAATGCCTCATATTTTTTTTATTAACCTAAATTGTCCAGAAGGGATTGCAAATTGTATTGTCATGTTGATATCTCTACATTCCAAGTTCCAAAATTTTATTTATCTTACTATTCAGTTCTTGTTGAAAGAAAATTCAAAATTTCTGTACATTTTATAGATCTGCTTCGTTAGATAAAAATAATCATTATTTACATGTCAATATTGAATTTTTTACGTATACCCATACGAAAATCCATAAATTTTACTTAGAAACATATAGACATGACCATGTAATGTCATAAAAAATTCTATAGAATAATTAACATCACATATTCATTTAGGTAGACATTTTTATTTTAAAAACAAAGCTATTCAATTTTAGTTTACGTATGGGTTAAATAATTTCCAAATGATTTTAATCTATAAAAGAATTTATGATATAATAATTTTATTCCATTATCCAACTTTGTCTATATCATGTTAGTGTCTATATCTTGTTAACTGGGGTTATATCTCAGTGGGTTTATTTTAGGTGTGAATACGAAACTAATTACTAACTTTTTATAATCATATTTTATATTTAAAAGCCGCCATTAAAAGCGCCATATTCGTTTTATAGACGATGTAATCGTATCTTTTATTTTTAAATTGTTGGTTATTTTCTTACAAAGATTGAGCATCTATACTATTATTATTATATTCGCATTACTTTATTACATCCTACTACTTTACATTTCAATATTCTCATTCATTTTTTTCTCTGAAAAACTAGTATACATAAATTATTAATTTACTTTGAGCTATATAGTCTGGTTGTAGACGAGGCAGTACATACTTCATTTTATGCACATGACGTTGGACTACTTCCTACCTTTTATTTAATAATTTTTTATTATATACTATTATATGATATGATTTCAGGGTGCAAAGCTTGCAACGCTTAAATTTACTTGATGTATATTTTCTTGCATTTCATAATATTGAGCATTTCAATTTATATTGTGTTATTTCTACAAAGTTCCCTTATCCATTTAGCTAAAAATATTGAATTCTTTTTCGTTTTTTATTTGTTTCTTTTTGTTTTGTTTTTTTGTTTTTGTTAGGTATTCTGAAAAATATGTCTGGTTACAGAACCTTTCGATGAACTGGCATGTATGTTCTAATTCTGTCATTATTTTCAATGACTTTGCATTTATATACACTGTTTAAAGTATTTACTTTCCAAGGAAGTTCACACTATTCCTACAGTTACAACGTGGCTCATCAGTATTTCGGTTGTTATCTGCTCCACCTTCCTTAATTAGTTCCTCAATTTTTGCGTTATTAGAACTTATTATAGATTTTACAATATTAATGGATGATGAGAAGGATAATTTTACTCTATTTCTGTCTATGTTACTACTTTTAGAGAAGTTCTTGTTACTAATCTGTTAGAATTTCTTTGGTAAGTTATTCAGGATGTGCGGATTAAACCATATACAATTTCTATGCTTGTTTTTCAAATTTTCTTATTTCCGATATGTTTGTGTTAAGTTTTTTTTATGTTAAGATCGGAGCTACTTGTGCCTTTTATATTCTTTTTCAAAATTTTATAACTAGGACTATCAGTAGTCATATGATATAACATGCGATGGTAAACTTATTTATTAGGTTCATACTTAAGATAATTACTTTCACTAATCTATTCTGATCTAGCTAATGCTTCATTATGATATTTTTTATTGCTATTAAAAATTTCTTCAATTATAAAATAGTCTAGATATTATTTTAAAGATGCTAGAAATAATAGCTTTCTTCATTGAGCTTATGTGATTAGATTTATAGTCAATCTTCCTTGTGGTCTTTTAACGTAATCTTTGGGCTCTTAGGAGTATAAACTGCAATGCTATTATATATATTAATTTTGGAATATATTTCCAAAGCTGAGGAATTAATATCGTAAATATCTTTAACATTTGCAAAATTATAATTTGTTTTAAGTTAATTCAAAATTAAGTTATTATAAGTATTGTAACTCATGCTATAAGTGATCATTGTTTTGTCAGCTGGGATTATAAATTAGAATCATTACATGATTTTTAAAAGTTCTACTTATTTTATTGTTGGATTAGAGTATTTACATTTTTCTTAATTTTAAAATTTTTAATCATATTAAACATGTCTTGTACAAAATTTTTAATCATATTAAACATGTCTTGTACAAAATTTTTAATCATATTAAACATGTCTTGTACAAAATTGCCCAAAGCTGTGACTACAAATGGGTATGTTGTAGAATTTTGTGTATTTTTTATCCAAACATATTTGGTCTGTATTGTACTCTGGAGGGTTCACTGTCGGGGATGATCTTGTGACTTCCTTTCACTTTCTTCCGGGAGATGATGATGAATAACTTTCCAACAGATTTTTTTACGAAAGAATTTACAGGCTGAATCATGTTGCCTGGTTGATTTTTTTGTTTTACGGCATATCAACCCTTTTCAAGTTATTTAATGCCGAATCCAGTTATTTTGAAGAAAAACATTTTAATAGAATATATTTGTATTGTTTTTTTTTCAAGTCAGTTTCTATTTAACCCATAATTGGGACCCTAACAGGTACTACCACTCCGGGTCAGAGTGGACTAGAGAGCAATGGTAATTAAGAGGTGGCTCCACACTCCCCAAAGCCCGGAGGCTGGAGCCTCACTATCGGATATAGTTGAAGGTGATATTGAAGAATTAGACACTCCAATTAGAGGAACAGTAAGATGTTTTTGGGAAGATATGCTTTTGCAATTATTTGAGAAGCTCAACTCTATGTTTGTTCAACAAAACAACAGAGAATGAAAAAAATGAATAGCAATAACATAAGTTTCAAGGTTTCAGCATATCGAAACTTCCGTACATTTTACAGACCTGTTTTGTTATGGCTTAACAGTAAGATGGCTATATGTTGTTATATTAAACAAACATAAACTAAAATGATTAGTATACACAAAGAGTGAAATATAATTGAGAAAACATGTTTTACTGAACACACACACACATATATATCTATATTTTTATAAAGTAATAGGGTTCGTGTGTTTCTGTCTGTGTGTACAGCTCTCCATCATCAACGAAATATAAAGGAGGTAAGAGGGTAGATCTCTCCTGGTAGAGAAACATTAGAACCCATTTTAGGATGTTTCTGTTATAGGAGACATAAGAATCTTTGCCTAATTTCTTTATATACTATTCTACAAACCACCCCCATATCGAATGACTTATGCTCATTTGCATATCACATTATATTAAATCTCTTTAACTAATTACCTCGACCTTATTATATATTGGAAATATTCTAATCATTTCAACTGTACTATTTACAAAATCTATTTAACATTTAATCTATCTATCTATATCTATATCTATCTATCTATATCTATCTATATCTTCTATATATATCTATAAAAACAGAGATGTGTGTGCCACAGACGATTTCTGATTGGTTAATCCAATAATCACATCTCCTAAAAAACAATCGTTTCTACGCTCTTACCTTTACCATAAAATATTATGGCTTTATTTATTGTCCATCTTGGAAGGGTTTAATTTTTTAATAACTTGTTATTTACAAATTAAAAAAATACGAAACTATTATACGAAACTAAACTACACGAAATACGCGCACACACGCACACGCACACACACACGTTCACTACCGTCACGTTGTTATGGCAACCAAACCCGCTGACTTACATAAACAGTAAACACACACAGTAAATGTGATTTTCTTCATTTTCTCATTTCACTCGTGGTCTTAAATTCATTTCGGGTTTGTATTACTGTACACATAGATTCGAATAAGTTGCCAAAAAACAAATATATAACAAATAAATGTTATCAAAGGCAAGATAAATTACTTTTCTACCAAACTGGATATATTTTTCGTGTTTTTATTCAATTTAACATGTTTATTCAGCTCGAAAAGCATACAGTGTTTACCGATGTATTGGAAAATTCAAGATGGCGGCCGATTCTCTCTTTAACACGGTAAGTTTGGAAAAAGGTGTAATAAATAAAAAAAACCGGTTAAAATACTGTTAAAAACTCGCTCAATATATGTTACCGTGACATAGGTTTACATATATTCGGCGGGTTTTTAATAGTATTTTGTATAGTTTTTTTTATTTATAACACCTTTTCCCAAACTTACGGTGTTAAAGAATGTGTGAGACGACGCCATCTTGAATTTTTCAACACATCGGTAAACACTGTATTCTTTCCGAGCTGAATAAACATGTTAAATTGAATAAAAACACGAAAAATATATCCAGTTTTTATCGGTTTTTTACCTTCTCTGCAGAAGTACAAAAAAAAAAACGGAAGGTACTTTTACAGAATGTTAAACTAACCCTAACCGATGTTTTATGTTTAGTTTAGGAAAAGTCAGAAGAAACAAAAGTCATTATTGCATGAAATATACGTATTTAGTTGAAGTATTGTTTATGTCAATTCTTTCGAAGAAATTTAGCAAGAATACCTGTAAACCAGGAAATCGGTAAAATGTCATCATGGATGAATACTTGTCTATTATAATTTCTACCCTTGACAAAAACTTAGCCATAACAAAAGAGATTTATTGTTCAGATTGTTTTGGAGATTGATTTCTAAAAAGATATTTTATAAATAAAATCGACTTTAAAATTAAAGACTTAAATTACAATAATTGAATTTAAACATTCTTATTTCAATATTTGGCACATAACACCTGCAAAAATGATCACAATGTCAGGATTTCATTTTATTTCAGAATCGATGGCAAATTGTGTAGATTGATATCTCATTATATTAAATACTAATATTTAACATTAGTTTATCATTTAAGCCGATAAAAAGCCCTTTTTTTCGAGTCATAAAAGGATTTGGAGTTTCCTAATCAACCTTTCGGGTGCAGTTGCACGCTCTCAAAATAACTAAAGTGTTGGCTTTAAAAAAATTGGTTCATTAAAACTAAACAGGTTTAGTTTTAATAATAAAACTTTTTTTTTTTTTTAAATCGCTTTGGTTATTAGATATGTCGTATGGTTATCCCTAATCGCTGAATAAAACCGTTAACGAGTTGAATGATTACGACATACAATTAAACTCGGGTTCCTGAAACGGAAACTTCGTTTGTTTTTGTTTTTTTTCTTATCAATATATTTACATTGTTATTTTGTTTTCATTTTCAATCATTCGAACAGTTTTCTTTTTCAAGTAATCCAAGTTACAAAATTCCCACTGTTTACTATGCTAAAATCACAATGACTAATGTATACCTATTAACCCTTATCCTTGAGTGGCCTCTGGGCCTTGATAAGTGGTGACACCCATGTAAAAAAAAATCACTCGAACAGTTTTCTTTTTATAATGTACAGTTTTAAAAGTTTAAAAACTATATAGTTTTTACTTCAGGAAAATTAATGGGTCAGTTTTTACGATGTGCCCTGTTATAATACTGTTAAAAACTCGCTCAATATATGTTACCGTGACATAGGTTGACATATATTCGGCGGGTTTTTAATAGTATTTTGTATAGTTTTTTATTTATAACACCTTTTCCCAAACTTACGGTGTTAAAGAGGGTGTGAGACGCCATCTTGAATTTTCCAACACATCGGTAAACACTGTATGTTTTTCGAGCTGAATAAATATATTACATTGAATAAAAACACAAAAAATATATCCAGTTAGGTAGAAAAGTAACTTATCTTGCCTTTGATAACATTTATTTATATATTTGTTTTTGACTATTTTTTCGAATCTATGTGTACAGTAATACAAACCCACGATATGAATACTCACGTTGTTATATATATATATATATATATATATATATATATATATATATATATATATATATATATATATATATATATAAATGAGATTATAGCAGTTAAAAACATTTTTAAAACACACACACACCTTTTTCAAAGTGATCAGAAATCGTATAAAAGTAAAAAGGGTAAATTTTTACTTACTTTCCAACTTAATCACCTTTAACGTGACTTTTACAGTTTTTTTTTTACATGGAATTCATTTACCGATACAAAAGAAATGATAAGTAAATAAATCCATAAATAAATATTATAAATGGTTTATTTTAATACTTGCCAGGATGCGGAGGAAAATGAATGAAGGGGGAGGGGAATAAAATAAAAACATTTTGGAAACAGAGTAAGTTTGAAAGAATTGCTTTGCACAGAAAGAAATTAATGAAAAAATAAAATTAAATTTCTTTTCTTTCTTGATTTTTTTTTTAGTTTTTTATGAAAAAGGA
This sequence comes from Euprymna scolopes, assembly GCF_053919585.1. NCBI lineage: Eukaryota > Metazoa > Mollusca > Cephalopoda > Sepiida > Sepiolidae > Euprymna > Euprymna scolopes. The sequence continues at coordinate 79,195,307 of NC_136499.1, read as the reverse complement.
AGTCAAAATTAAGACTATAAAAAACAATTTTTATTAAGAGCGAACCTCAGTCGTCAGGTCTGTAAAAAAAGACGTGGAATAATAAATGTTTTCTAATACAAATTGTTTTTACTTATGTGTTCATTTGTCTCTTTGAAGTTCGTTTGTTTAATATATCGGTTTGCAATATAATTTTGTCATTCTGTCAGACTCAAATTTTAAATCTATATATCTATAAAAGTGAAAGTGTGTGTGTGTGTCTGTGTACATTTCCCTACGAAATAACTCTGTCAATTTTTAGTCTACAGACTCGAAATTTGATATACAGGGTACTGAGATTTGGAAAAATCTATGTGATCGGTTTTTAGCTAGAAATTTGGCGATTAAGAGGTCAAAGTTCAACGATTTGAGCTTTGAGAACTCTACCAAACTTCTCCGACAATTTTCGGTCTACACACTTGAAATTTTAGATATAGCTTCCGTGGACATGGATCTAACTTAATAACTTGATTTGAGCCCAAAACAATAAATTTTCAGGGGTCATAATAGGGGTCAAAGTTTAAAAAATTACCCCCTTTTTTTTGCTCAGCATACACCTCCAAACACCCGGGCAACGCCGGGCACCCATGCTAGTATATATATATATATATATATATATATATATATATATATATATATATATATATATATATATATATACTAGACTACCCGTGACCCGTTGGGTCAGTATGTTATATTAGCTATGGAATTCATGTATGAGCGTGACACTTGTGACGTAAAGAAAATAGCTTTTCTTTTGACATAACAGAAACATTTCTATGAAAGTATATTAAAATGAAAAAAGAATATAGATAGATTTCTATGAGTCGTTTTGTTTATTATAATTGGTTATTTTTTTTTTTTTTAAATTCACAGTTATTGAATTATAAGTGGTTGGTCATACTTATAGGTAAATGTGCACTGAACAGATATCATAATACTTACTACAGTTAAACTCAAAGTTTGATATATCTGCTTTTTTTTTACATCGTTCATTTCTGTGTTACATTTAAGTTATTTTAAACCCCACTCTTCCCATGTTAAATAATAATTTCGAAATAATAACGTTAATATTTCAGCGCCCCAATTGTTCTTTTGTCTTTTGTTTATTTTAAACCACCACTCTTCCCATGTTAAATAATAATTTCGAAATAATAATATTTCAGCATCCCAATTGTTCTTTTTTTTTTTTCGCGTTTAAATTATCCAAATAAACAATTGTTAATACTGTCTGCTTTTTTTCTTTTATATCGTTCATTTCTGTATTACGTTTAAGTTATTTTAAACCCCACTCTTCCCATGTTAAATAATACTTTCGAAATAATAACGCTAATATTTCAGTGCGCAGGTCATGCGCGCATGCGCAACTGGATATCGTAAACTAGAAAATGGGTTCCATACATTGTTACAAGGTCAACTGAGTTTTATAATTTTATATATATATATATATATATATATATATATATATATATATATATATATATATATATATATATATATATATATATATAAGAATACCCATCCCCAAATAGGGAAAATTATTTTCACAAAAGTGAAGAGCATTACCCTCGTATACCTAAAATTCTTATTCCACTTCTTATTTAAAATATGCATTACATAGTTTCCATTCTTGCAAATATCTAAAAATTTAAGGGATTTTGATAAGAAATTGAAATTCAGAAAATCTTGCTTAATTATTGGCTAATGATTGTAAATTAAATTTATTGCAAATCTGATATTTTGGATTTTTAATCATTGTACCCATAATATTTGTACCATAAATTCCTTTAAACTCCTCCAAAATAATTGAAATTTGTGGAATATTAATTAATGTCTGATAAATATTGTAAAACTTTCATAAAACTCGGAGGTATCTGAATTTTCATGAAAGGCTTCCACATTGTGTTAACACCTTTGAATGATATAACATTAAAATTAATTAATTAAATCTGGACCACATTTGGACTTCATTGTCTATGTTCTACAATTCATAATCATCGGTTAAGAAGATCACTTTCATATATATATATATATATATATATATATATATATATATATATATATATATATATATATATATAATGTTGGAGACGCGCCTCCATGGGATTAATGGACTATCTAAAGACGTCACTTCCTCTGTTGACGTTACTTCCGGTATCGAGTACCGGGCTCAGCAGCCAGAGATTGGCACGCGACCAAGCAGGTCGGGTGCACACGCCCCACGGTTTAGGAATGGTATTGCTCAAATCGCTTTTCCTGTAATATTTGTGAATACATGTTCGTTTCCTAAAAATCCTGTGTTCCTTCGTTCTTATTACCATTTAACCCCATAACACTATATATATATATATATATATATATATATATATATATATATATATATATTCATGTGCTAGAATGTTTTTATCTTAAATTTTACACAATCATGCAGAATGTAGAAACTATGCATGGAATGCATGAATACGATTCAGCGTAATAGTGAATTAAAACCAATCATTTAATAAGTAACAATAAAAAATAAATAAGTAATTAATTACTGCTCATTTTTTAAAGGAATATGCTAATTAGTTAACCTTCATCTAGTTGCTCGCATATCCTTGACAGTATATTAAAAAGTTTGTTTCAATAATTTTTAAATAAAGAAGTAGGGTTTGAATATCAATGTCAGAGCGAGAAATAAAAAGTTTATATATATATATATATATATTTTTACATAGGCATCACCACTTATCAAGGCCAAGAGGCCACTCGAGGATAAGGGTTAAAGAATGTACAGTAGAAATTGGATAATATAGTAATCGTTAGTAATAGAAATTCGGTAAATTTGTTAACAAGTGGAACGGCTCATCAAGAACTTGTTTACGTTAGACTTGAACACAACCATATTGTAGTCAGCCGGAAAGCAGGAAAACGAAAGACAATTCCACCGGCGTGCAGTTCTAAGAAAAAAGCTTAGTTCATGGAATATACGTTTAGGTTTAGGCACAGATAACGAGTGGGGGGATTATAGATAGTGTTTTCAGCTAGACGAGTGTTTCTTGTGAAAGTTTGGCGAGGGGGGACCATAGACTGCAGCTCAGTCAAACACTTTCCATGAAAATTACGATACAGCAGAGACAAACTCGCAACATCTCTTCTGTGAGACAGAGGTTGCAAGGAAGAGAAAAGGACATCTCCTATGAGGTTACGGAGTCTATTCTGAACTCTATCAAGGCAGGACAAATCCTTTCTAGCAGCTCCTGCCCAGACGTGGCAACAGTACTCCATCATTGAACGTACCTGGCTCTTATATGAATAGAGAATTGCATCAGCAGTGAGATATCTACCAGATCGGTAGAAGGATCCCACCAACTTTCCAATGGCCTTGGCAACAGATTTGATGTACCTGTTCCATTTAAGATCAGGGGTAAATGTCATGCTTGTCAAAACTTGAGGCCTCCTCAAGACGAGAGCCATTCATTTCAATTGATGCCAGATGGGGATCAGAACCTTGATGATGTACAGAGAGAAGCTTGGTTTTAGATGCATTAAAAGTAACCAGCCACTCCTTACCCCATTGTACCACGTGAGATCAGAAGAGAGAGAATCGGAGATAACTTGGTCGTTTACTGACTTAGATGTGCTACCATAAATGGTAGTGTTGTCAGCATAAATGTCTACAAATGATGCAAGGATGTGATGTGGAAGATCATTAATGTAGATCAGGAAAAGAGTTGGGCCCAAGATGGACCCCTGAGGGACTCCCGCATTAATACTGTGAGCTTCTGATTTTTGCCCATCAACTACTACTCTTATGAACCTGTCAGAAAGAAATGATTTAATAATTGAGAAGACATTTCCAGCCATACCATAGCTAGAGATCTTATGAAGTAAACCTTCATGCCATACCCTATCAAACACCTTAGATATGTCAAGGGCAATTACCTTAGAAAGGTTGCATCTGTCGAGAGATTCGCTAATCCTATGAGATATAACTGTAAGCACATCTGCTGTAGATCTAGCAGAATGGAAACCATATTGTGTGTCATTAAGAAGGTTATTTTTTCTGAGATGGTTGATTACTTTTGTATTTAACAAAGATTCCAGCAACTTACTCATGACGCACAGGAGACTTATTGGCCTATACTGAGAGGGGGATGAGCGATCACCTAAATTCTTAAATACAGGGCATGCTGATGAGATTTTCCAGGGAGATGGGAAGCAATTCTCCTTAAGACAGCCTTGGTTGCAAAGGGTAGAATTAGCTGCAAAGTTCTTGGCAAAGAGTTTGGCTTTGATTATCTCAGTTCCATTGATGATAGTTGGGATAGAGCAGATGCTTCTGTTCAGGATTCTGTTTGCTATTTGTAAAAACTGGTGGGAACCAAGCCACTGCTCAGCTACTTTGGACTTCACGGACTGAGCATACAACTCTCTTGCATTCTTTATTACTTTCTTACAATGGTTGCTGGCAGTCCTGAAAGCGGCTTTAGTTTTCATACATCTATTACGTTGGAAACAGTGGAAAAAGTGATTTCTATGCGCAATGGCAGCAGCACATTCTGGAGAGAACCATGGCTGGCTGTTAGGTTTTTGCTGAAACTTCTTCGAGGGTATGAAACGGTCTATACCTACAATTAACCATTCCATCAGGTCTGATACTATAGATGACACATCCTTTTTAAACATGGAACGCAGAGGTAGATCCGATATAAATCTACGGAAGCTATCCCAGTCAGCCATAGTGTATCGATATACTGTACGATGGAGAGGTAAGTCTGGGGACTTACTACATTTCATTTTTATCTTAATTGATACAACAGAGTGGCCGGAAGACACAAGAGGAGACAGAACAGAAACTGAACATAGTTCAGGGCAAGTTGTGAGAAGGTCTAGTAGACTCCCATACTGGCACATGGGTGGGTTCACGAACAAGCTGAGTGAGGTAATAAGCAATGGAGAAATCATAACAGAACCTCCCCTCATCATCGGTCTTGTGTGAGTGGGTCAACCATTCCACGTTGTGAACATTGCAGTCTCCACATACATGAATGTTAGCTGAAGGATAAGCAGATAGGACTTGGTCAATTTTCTCAGATATGCTTTTAAACATAGTAACTCTGCTGTTGTGGGGGCGATAGAGATTAAATATAAATGCAGTACTGTGAGCTAGTGTAACCCGGAAGCACATATAGGGTAAGTTAGGATCTTCTCTGGAGATGTCCCTACCACATGGAAAGCCATCTTTAATATAGGCACATATTCAATGCCCATGGGGATCTTGAGGGTCAGATTTAGAAGTTAAGTTAGAGGATTTTTTTAATTACGAACTCATCTAGGGAAATAGCATGTCCAATGCCAGTTTCGCTTAAAAATAAAAGGTCAGGTTTAGTCTCCTGTAATTGGGTTTCAACCTCTGGAAGGTTAGAACATAGACCCCTGATGTTGGAGAAGGAGACATGGTAGTGGGGGTCTGTGTTGGAAGTTGGATATCCGGGTTTAATTGTGTATTTTTTCTCGAAACTTTTCATGATGGAATTTTGGAATTTGTGGACTAGGTTGACAGACTTGCTTAGAGCAGGACAGAGAGGGAAACTGAGAGAGAAAAAGAAACAAAGAATTTTTTTTTTTTTGTAGAACATGATAAGGTAAAGCTGTAACCTACTAATATGGCATCGAGAGGCCCTACCAGAAGCTACTGCATGGTCCAGAATTCATTCACCAAATGGCAATACAGCAGCCCCAGTACTTTGTACTTGCTGATAGAACAACCTCCTTAGTGGTTAATCCAAGGTTCGGGTCCCTGACTATCATGCGGATAACGTCAGCCCAGATAAAACGTTTACCTCCAGCACACTTCCTAGTGACATGACTACAAGGATAGACATAGAAACAGAAAATTTCCGCCACCTCTGCCAACTGTTCGTGCAAAATACTGCCAACCTAGAAAACAGCTTTTTCCTCTCCCTTTGTCAGAAAAATCACTCATTAAAAAATGAGGACTGAGGGACAAATAAAGAGAAGCGAGAGTAACGGGAGCTGCCGATAATGAATCCACTATGTTTTCTACTCTCCATTAAAATAAAAAAATTATTAAGTATTGTACTTAATAAAACTCCAACTGGCGTGTTTAAAGGAAAGTATGGTGATAAATTGCCCTCTCAGGAACTAAAGGTGAATATAATTTCCTAATCTATTTTTGCAATCAGCTTGGGAGATGTAATAAACAACATTTATGGACGAGAAAACGCTAGCATTAAATAATACAATCTGAAAATAAATATATAAATTAAATACCGAAATAAAATTTAGTTAATATTTGAATCTAAAGATAAAAGATTAATATAGAAGTCACTTATCTCGAAAAGAAAAGACTTCCGTCTCCAGAATGCAAACTGTTGAAAAGCGTTTTAGCTTTAAAAACATCAGCGTTCCAAGTATTAATGTGCAAACATGCAAACAAGAAATGTAGTATTTTTTAAGGAGCAGGTGGTAGTATAGTATCTACACTATCTTTCCATTATTCTTTAGGAGTAAGGGTAGGTAGTATAGTACCTGTTTGTGGTTATCAGATTATCTCTCTCTAAATTACACATTTCTTTGGGAGTAGGCAGTGTAGAATATGTTCGTTAGTCATGATATCATCCTATCAAGCATAAACTTCTCCTTTTTATGAGAGGTTTTAGTGTAGTGTTTGCTCTATTGTCATAATTCAATCCTCACAAATATTACTTCCTCTTTTTAGTGAGGTGTACTATAGTGAGGTGCACTATCTTTTCTGTGCTTAAAATACCATCCTCCTAATGTAATATTTGTTCTGCTGTCATGATAGCATTATCTTTCTATTTATCTGATTTTATATTATGGGGGAGAAAGGTAATGTATCTGTTCTGTATCATATCATCCTTCCAGGTATTACTCTCTCCGTTTTTAGGTTTTGGGTAGTGTAGTATTTGTTCAGTTATCATGAGATGGTACCTCAAATATTAATTGCTCCTTCTAAGGGCACGATATCATACATCCACAAAAATTGTTACAATCGACTGTTCATTGACAAACTCAGCACTTATACGATATATACTAACTGAAATATGTGAACAGAGGGAGTATATTATTGCTCGTGTTTATAATGGAACCCTTGTATGTAGCTGAAACTCTTATATTTCAATCTATTGCACTATTGTACAATAGACTGAATTAATATGGAGAGAGGAAAGATAATTCAATGTCTCTTCTGCCATCATGCTATCATTCTCCATCGCTTCTTTTTTCTTTTGGAGACCTTTGACCACTTTGAATATTTAGAACTTTTGTTTTTTTCTTTTTACTCAGATCCTTTTATATTCAACTGCTGGCATCTTTTCTTAATTCTTCTGTTTTGTCTTATTTTCTCTTCCTCGACCAATAAAAATAGTTTCATATGAAACCTACTCCGATGGTCATCGTTGCTCTCACAAGCTTCTACAGTCTTCTAGCAATATTGGTGCTGCCATAACTTGAATTAGTCACTATTGATATCAGCAGCATTTACAGCTCATTCTAATACGAAAATCATGTTCACTACCACAATATTCATTGATGTCACTAAATAAATTTCTCTCACCTCTACAACCCCCAACAACACCCATCCCACCGTGCTATTGTTATTCAAATAATGGTTGCCAGCTACTTTAACCACTGATGCATCAATATTTTCAAGTTGTCATTTATCAGAAAGAAATTTTGTTGTTAAATAAATTAGGGTTTACAATTTCGTAAAATCCTACATTATTTGTCATTTTTTACTTTATGTAAAATGTTTTTTCTTGTTTCATTTTAAGTATGATAAGGAATAAAATGAAGGTTTTTTTGTATGTCGCTTTTAATGTGAAAACGCAATTCCGATTGTAAACGATTTATTTTATACAGTTAATAAAACAAAAGTTAATATTTCATCCATAGCTAAAAATGGAAATTGTAGGTCCATACTTTTCCTAATACAACTATACCATTTGATTACAATCGATCAAATAGTATTTGAACTTAATATACCTACTTCCACAGTCTTTGGCAACATCCCTAATACAAATGAGACACTTCGATGAAATTAGGACTCAACAAAATTACTGTTTAGTATGATAGCTACAGTTGTTTTAAAGGTTCCCTTTTCCACTTAAAAAAGAAATGAAACAACAATGAAATAATCTAACTATATATCTCTAAAAAATGAAAATGTGCGTGAGGACACTTCTCAACCTATATATTCAATGAATCTTTGTTCTACAAACATCAAATTTGGTATATAGGGTATTTAGACATGTAGAAAGTTTTTAATTGGTTTTCCTCCGGAAAAAGGGTTGCTAAAGGAGTCAAAATTAAAAAAAATTAATACATAGAGGTCATCAGATTTTTATCTGTTTGTTAACTATTTCATGAGTGCATATGCATGAATCGTTCACATGACAGCTTACTTATGTTAAGAATAAGTAGGTTTAGAAACACTTTTTAAAGATTGTATCAAGCGTTATCGTACTTAACTGACTGTCTGTAGGTTTTGGTTTCGGTCTCAGCTCGAGTATTTGTTTTTACTTACAAGAAGTGAACTGTTTAGAAAAAACATAATACTCGTATGCATGTCTCAGTTTCTTTCCGTTTTTATTACTTCATTTTTGTAAAAGGAATTTAACGTTACGTTTAATATCTACGATATTTCTGTTCATAATAAATAAGAATTCTGCATTAATTAAAATATAGTATTTATGCGTATTTTATGACTGGGCAACGCTTGGTGGCCTGCTAATGTATCTATAAAAGTGAGAATGTGTGTGTGTGTGTGTGTGTGTGTGTGTGTGTGTGTGTGTGAATACTTCTCAATTTATACACTCAACGAATTTGTTATCTGCAGATTTACAATTTGGTATTTAGAGTATTCAGAAATGTGGGAAACTTTTTAATCTGATTTCATCTGGAAAAAACTGGCTACTAAAGAGTCAAAATTGAAAAACTGGTACTTACTTGGGGTCCATTTGATTTTTATCTGTTTGTCAATTGTTTCATGACTGTGTGTGTAAGTTTGAAAAACCTTTTTTAAAGTTCGTGACAAGCTGGTCTAATGGTTAGCGTACTTGACTCACTGTTTGTAGGTTTTGGTTTCAGCTATACTATAAAATAGTGTAACATTTACGGAAAAAAAAACCCTTATAAATTCTTGGATTCAACAAAGTGATTAGAAAACTGTTGAATTATCACATGCATCAAAGACACCCAAAGAAGTGGACCAAAAAGCAATGTTTTCTGAACAACAAAAGAAAATTATTAATAGAGATTTGCTCTCTCTCTCAAGTTGGAACTATTGTATGATCTTTCAATACTCAATTCAGGTTACTATACGATTTTAGACTAATGTATTTTCTTTCAATGCTCAATTCAGGAAGTGTAGTGTAGCGTCTAGTCTTTTTTAGTGAAACTATCCTTCTATGTATCACTCCCTCCTTTGGAAGGGATACACTAGTGTAGTATGTGTTCGTTAACTAGGATATTATTAAAAGATCTATTTTAGGGTTCTAGTTGTTTGGAAGCTTTTGAAAGAGTTAATTTTAGGGAAATATTTTTAGGAAAATGGTTTTCGATAATTTTCAAGTGTGAGACTAAACAAAACACTAATGAGAACAAATGAGATATTTTTTATTAATTATATATATTTTTGAAGTAAACTCTGCATAGATAGGAAAACAAAATTAGCTGAGATATTGAGAAAAGCCTGAATTGATAATTTTGGACTGTAAATTAAAAACCTCCCAACTTAATTATACAAATACATTACATACAGTTATTAATATGACTCAATGTTCATTTTTTAATAGTAGAAAGCGTGCATGCCTGCGTGTGTGTGACGTATGCATATCTTTCCCAGCATTATAAAGGAGTGAGGGAGATGTTAGTTCGGTCGTGGATCAAAACCACAAATTTGATAAATTTCGAGAAATGCATTTGATTAGCTCCAAACGATTTGATTGATTTGCTTTTTCTAATTTAAAGGGGTTATGTATGGAGTTATGTATGGAGTTATGCATGGAGTTATGTATGGAGTTATGTATGGAGTTATGTATGGAGTTATGTATGGAGTTATGTAGGCAAAAACGATTCTGAGCATTATCATCTTGGGCACTAAACGATAAACTGCTACAAACTATTATGCCAAACATTATCTTTTTCTTTAAGGGGCAGTGTAGTATATATTTATTCGTCACAAAAAATAGCACGATATGAGACCAGAGGAAAGATAGAAAAACTGAGGAGAGAAAGCTCTATCCAATCCCAATGAAGAGCACAGAACATACTGCAATCCTGGGAAATCAATTTATCTCTCAATGTTATAAAACAAAAGCAATTTATCTCCCAATATTATAAAATTAAAAAAAATACTTCTAAATGTTACGAAATAAAAACAATTTGTACCTTAATGTTATCAAATAAAAACAATTTATCTCTCAAATTATAAAATAAAAATAATTTATGTCTGAATGTTATCAAATAAAAACAATTTATCTCTTAATGTTATGAAATGAACAGAATTAATCTCTGAACCTTATAAAATAAAAACAATTTATATCTTAATGTTATAAAATAAAAACGATTTATCTCCCAAGTTATAAAATAAAAACAATTTATCTCTTAATGTAATAAAATGAAAATAATTTATCTCTTAATGTTATAAAATTTAAAAAAAATATTATCTCTCAATGTTATAAAATAAAACAATTTATTTACCAAGTTATAAAACAAACTACTTTATCGTCCAATCTTATGAAATAAACACAATTTATCACTTAATGTTATGAAATAAAAACAATTTATCCCTTAATGTTAAAAAATAAAAACAATTTATCCCTTAATGTTATGAAATAAAAAAAATTATCTCTTAATGTTATAAAATAAAAAAAATTTATCCCTTTATGTTATAAAATAAAAAAACAATTTATCTCTTAAGTTATGAAATAAAAAAACACTTATCCCTTAATGTTATAAAATAAAAACAATTTATCTCTCAAATTATGAAATAAAAACAATTTATCCCTTAATGCTATAAAATAAAAACAATTGATCTCTTAAGTTTATGAAATAAAAACAATTTTTCACTTAATGTTATAAAATAAAACAATTTATCTCTCAAGTTATAAAATAAAAAACAATTAATCCCTTAATGTTATAAAATAAAAACAATTTCTCTCATAATGTTATAAAATTTTTAAAAATATTATTTCCCAATGTTATAAAATAAAAACGATTTATCTCCCAAGTTATGAAATAAAAACAATTTAGCGCTCAATATTATAAAATAAAAACAATTTATCTCCCAAGTTATGAAATAAAAACAATTTAGCGCTCAATATTATAAAATAAAAACGATTTATCTCCCAAGTTATGAAATAAAAAAAAATTTAGCGCTCAATATTATAAAATAAAAACAATTTATCTTTTAATGTTATAAAATAAAAAAATATATTTACCAAGTTTTAAAACAAAAATAATTTATCTCCCAATCTTATGAAATGAAAAAAAAATTATCTCTTAATGTTATCAAATAAAAACAATTTATCCCTTTATATTATGAAATAAAAACAAATTTATCACTTAATGTTATGAAATAAAAACAATTCATCTCTTAATGTCATAAAAGAAAAAAATGATCTCTCAAGTTATAAAATAAAACCAATTCATCCCCTAATGTTATGAAATAAAAACAATTTATCACAATTTATTACTTAATGTTATGAAAATAAAAACAATTTTTCTCTCAATGTTATAAAATAAAAACAATTTATCCCTTTATGTTATGAAATAAAAACAATTTATCCCTTAAGTTATAAAATAAAAACAATTTATCTCTCAATTTATGAAATAAAACCAATTTATCTCTTAATGTTATGAAATAAAAACAATTTATCTCTTAATGTTATAAAATAAAAACAATTTATCTCTCAATTTATGAAATAAAACCAATTTATCTCTTAATGTTATAAAATAAAAACAATTTATCTCTTAAGTTATAAAATAAAAACAATTTATCACTTAATGTTATAAAATGAAAACAATTTATCACTTAATGTTATAAAATAAAAATAATTTATCTCTCAAGTTAAAATAAGACATAAAATAAAACAATTTATCTCTTAATGTTATGCAATAAAAACAATTTATCTCTTAATGTTATAAAATAATGTTATAAAGTTTAAAAAATATTATTTCCCAATGTAATAACATAAAAACAATTAATCTCTCAAGTTATAAAATAAGAAAAATCTATCTCTTAATGTTATAAAATGAAAACAATTTACCTCTTAATGTTATAAAATAAAAAACAATTAATCGCTCACGTTATAAAATAAAAACAAATTACCTCTTAATGCTATAAAATAAAAACAATTTATCTCTTAATGTTATCAAATAAAAACAATTAAAAGTTATAAAATACAAATAATTTACCTCTTAATGTTATGAAATAAAAACAAATTATCTCTCAAGTTATAAAATAAAACAATTTAACCCTTAATATTATGAAATAAAAACAATTTATCACTTAATGCCATGCAATAAAAAAATATCTCTCAAGTTATAAAATAAAAACAATTTATCCCTCAATGTTATAAAATAAAAACAATTTATCTCTCAAGTTATGAGATAAAAACAATTTATCTCTTAATGTTTTCAAATAACGCAATTTATCTCTCAAGTTATAAAATAAAAACAATTTATCCCTTAATGTTATAAAATAAAAACAATTTCTCTCATACTGCTATAAAATTTAAAAAAATATTATTTCTCAATGTCATAAAATAAATTATCTCTTAATGTTATAAAATAAAAACAATTTATCTCTCAATTTATGAAATAAAAACAATTTATCCCTTAAGTTATAAAATAAAAACAATTTATCTCTCAAGTTATGAGATAAAAACAATTTATCCCTCAATGTTATAATATAAAAACAATTTATCCCTCAAGTTATGAGATAAAAACAATTTATCTCTTAATGTTTTCAAATAAGGCAATTTATCTCTCAAGTTATAAAATAAAAACAATTTATCCCTTAATGTTATAAAATAAAAACAATTTCTCTCATACTGTTATAAAATTTAAAAAAATATTATTTCTCAATGTCATAAAATAAATTATCTCTTAATGTTATAAAATAAAAACAATTAATCTCGTAATCTTATAAAATAATAACTTATAATCTCTTAATGTTATAAAATAAAAATAATTTATCTCTTAAGTTATAAAATAAAAATAATTCATCTCTCAAGTTATAAAATAAAAATAATTTATCTCTCAAGTTATAAAATAAAAACAATTTATCTCTTAATGTTATAAAATAAAAATGATATAGAAGAGTTGATACAATCTGACAGTTCCATCTCACAAATCTGCAAATAATGCTTTATTTTATGGGTCCAAAACACAAGCGTCAAATATTGTTTCTTTCATAATTTACATATTATTTTAAACTAGTAGGACCCATGTACCAGCGTTGTCCGATGGAAGTATGACACAAGCCAGAACAGAATCGGTAAAGGACCTTATCCTTGAAAACAAATAAAACTATTGTGTTTAATAGGGGCCACTGCCGAGTCTGGAAAATAGTGGGCACTGGCGGCCATGGCCCAAATGAAACCATTCGTCACTGTCGGGCGCTGTTGTATTTAGGCTGTTACTGCTTTATTTATGAGTATGTCGCTGAACTATTTTTTTTTGTAATTGATGTTACAATTAAATGTAATATTATATGTTACACAATTATTATTATTATTATTATTATTATTATTATTAATAATAATAATAATAATAATAATAATAATAATAATAATTGTAGAATAATCAAAAGAACTGTGTTAGTCAATAACACACAACAACAACAACAATAATAATAATAGCAGCAACACTTACCAAGGGTCCAGCTTATGCACAAGACAGAACCAGATTGAGCTGGACTGAGGGCTTGTATTTATGTACAAGTATATCCAATCAGGTGATTCAGCCAATCACAATCCAAGGAATGGAATCTCCCATTGTGACATAAATAGTTCTCCTCTTTCATGAGAAGTAACTTTAGCTTTTGTCAAGTTATCCACAACTTGAACGCTGACCGAAAGTCCACTACACAATCCAACATGGCGCTATGAACAGGATTCGAGACAGAAGATTGGGAAGACTATTTCCTCAAAGCAGGCATTGTTGCCGATTCCGCCAAGAGCTACGCTGCAACTTTTGTGAAGGAAAAACTGAGGAAAGAAAACCTTCAAGTAATGGATCGAGCCATGCTAAGAGAATTGGGAATCACAACAATGGGAGAAGCTCTGTCTATCCTTCGACAAGTCAAGGAGCCCGCTACCCAGACCACCTATGCTAAGGCACCAGCTGCCAGGCCTCCCCAACTTCATCTCGAAATGACCCCTCAACAATTCAGAAAATTTCGGATTGACTGGGAAGTATTCACCAGAATAACGGACATGCCAACTTCTCAGGCCAATACCCAGTTATACAGTTGCGCTGATGAATCCGTTCAAAACGCAATCATAAATATGTACCCTAAGTTCTTCACCACCAACCCAGACAAGCTGCTAGAGATGACAGAAGCATTGGTAACTCAAAAATCAAATCCCATGGTCCATCGGATGACATTTGCATCTATATCACAGCATGAAGATGAACCCATCCAACAATACCTTGTTCGTCTTAGGTCCACGGCCATAGACTGTAATTTCTCATGCCCCAACTGCGATCACGACCTATCCGACATTTACATCAAGGACCAATTTATCAAAGGGATATCGAATGATACACTTCAGACGGATCTACTGGCAAAAGCCGGGTTGCTAAAAACTCTCAACCAAAATATTTGTCATGCTGAGGCATTTGAGTCTGCACTACGTGACCAAACCGCAATGACTGATACCTCAGACATAGCTACAGTCCGGATGTCAATGTATCGAAAAAAAAAAAAAACAGTGCTATACGGACTAGCAGAGGCAATATTCGCACTAGCTCTACTGCTACTCACAATGATAACATTGCTGATAAAGAACCCCGTCAAACCTGCATAGGTTGCGGTAGTCACCAACACGGTACTCCAAGGACAAGTGGCCGCCATTTAACATGTCCGGCATGGAATCAAATGTGCAACACTTGTGGGAAACTTAACCATTTCTCAGCAGTGTGCCGGACAAAGAAATATCGCCCGGCAGTGATAAAAAGTTTTGAAGATCAAGAAGCTCCCATGAATACACTCATGGCCCATATCACATTCGATCAAATGAGGGGCACCATTATGACTACAGAAGGTTATCTGTTAACTGAAATAAAGGCATCAGTAATCCCATTCTCACCAAAACCAGATCCCAGACAAGCTGTCAATATCCCTAGGAGTTGTAGTACAACGCTAAAGGTTTTTCCCGACAGTGGTGCCGCCATTTGTCTTGGGGGACCAAAGCATTTAATCAAAATGGGCCTCACAGAGATTAGTCTTGTTCAATCAAGAAAGATCATACGAACAGTTGGAGGTTTCACACTCATGTGTCAGGGTTGGCTACCAGTTGAGTTTGTGGTCAGAGGGAAAACAACTAAACAAGCCCTCTACATATGCAAGGGCATACAACGGCTTTATCTCAGCAGAGCAGCCTGCATCGATGTGGGAATATTGCACAAACATTTTCCAAACCCTTTAGCAGACGTACATGAAGAGGTAGACACCGAGTCTAAAAAGTGTGTAGATCAATTGCCAAATCGCCCCAAAAACCTCCCTTTTCCCGCAACAGAAGATAACATAGGCAAACTTAGGAGCTGGCTCCTAGAAAAGTTTGCCAAAACGACATTCAACAAAGATGGGATATTTCCAGCCATGTCCGGCCCAGCTGCTCACATTCACCTCAAAGAGGGAGCAATCCCTAAAGCCAGGCATAACCCAATTCCTGTACCCTTCCACTTCAAGGAACCAGTAAGACAAGCCCTTTGGAAGGATGTAGAAAAAGGTATCATAGCTCCAGTACCCGTGGGTATGCCTACTGATTGGTGCAGTACTATGGTAATAACTGCCAAAAAGAATGGTAATCCACGGAGAACAATAGATTACCAACACCTTAACTCTCAATGCAAGCGAGAAACCCACCATACTGGGTCGCCATCCCAGTTGGCACTGCAAGTGCCACCTAGAACAAAGAAAACAGTCCTAGACGCTGTTGATGGATACCACTCGATTCTCTTAGACAAAGAATCTCAACCATTAACCACCTTCATAACTAAGTGGGGAAGATACATGTATCTTAGGATGCCTCAAGGATATGTCGCATCTGGGGATGCTTACACTCGCAGATATGATGAGATAATAAAAGATATCCCACGCAAGGTGAAGATAGTAGACGATACCCTGCTATATGACTCTAGCATTGAGGGAGCCTTTTATCATACCTTCGATTTTCTGCTCCAATGTGCTAAGAGTGGAATTGTGCTCAACGCCGACAAATTCCAATTCTGTCAGGATGTCGTACAATTTGGAGGCCTCCAGATAACTTCTTCAGGAGTGACCCCTTTTGAGTCCATGATACAAGCGATACAGGATTTTCCAGTCCCAAGGACAATTACTGATTCCAGATCATGGTTTGGGCTTGTCAACCAAGTAGCCTGGGCATATTCACTGGGTCCAGTTATGGTGCCTTTTCGGGACCTCGTCAAACAAAACTCCAAATTTGCTTGGAATCAAAACCTTGAAGACGCATTCAAAGATTCCAAGTGAGTTATAATTCACTTAGTCCAGAAGGGGGTAGCAACATTTGACAAAGACAGAGCAACTTGCTTTGCTCCAGATTGGAGCAAAGAAGGAATGGGCTTCCTACTCCTACAAAAACATTGCCAATGTACCATGGAAAAAGCCCCAATCTGCTGTTCCGAAGGTTGGCATCTGATATATGCCGGCAGCAGATTTTGCACGGATGCTGAGCGCAGATACGCACCAATAGAGTGTGAGGCAGGAGCAATAGCATGGGCATTGGAGAAATGCCGTATGTTCATCATGGGTTCTCCAAACATCATAGTGGTCACAGACCATGAACCTCTGAAGGGGATATTTGGCGATCGTGATCTGAGCAAGATCCAAAACCCCCGGCTCTGTAGACTAAAGGAAAAGACCCTGAGATACAGACTTACCATACAGCATTGCCCCGGGAAGTAGCACAGAGGCCCTGATGCAGTTTCCCGCCACCCAGTGGCGATGGTGCAAGCCCTCCTCGATGTATTTCCAACAAAACCCTCTCAAATGGATATACTGGAGTCGAACAACATAAGCAACATAACAGAGTCAATAGCCTTAATAGCAACATTTGCAGACATCAGTAATATAGCCATGATATCACCAGACCTAATTCGTTCAGCAGGTCGTGGCGATCAACAATATAACAAATTAATAGACACAATACAGCAAGGCTTCCCAAAAACACGTAATCTCACTGTGCCCGAAATTCGTGAGTATTGGGAGGTGAGGCACCGCCTTAGCACTGACAATGGTCTAGTATTGTTGGATCGAAGGATCGTCATCCCCAAAACACAACGAAAAAAGGTCCTACACTGCCTGCATTCTGCACACCAAGGAGTAGTCGGCATGAAAGCATGTGCCAACGAATCGGTGTACTGGCCAGGGATGGATCCATCAATCCGCAGTATTAAGGCGAATTGCATGGTATGCTCAACCATCGCACCTAGTCAACCAAGGGAGCCTATCATTCTAACACGATCCCCAGAGTGGCCATTCCAACAAATCGTCATGGATATTTTTTATATTGGAGATCACACATACCTTGCCTGCACAGATAGGCTAACTGGTTGGCTAATTTTATACCGCCTAGAATCAGGTCACACTACTACAACCAAATTGATGTCCATATGCCGACAACTGTTCCAAACATATGGTGCCCCAGAAGAACTCAGCACCGATGGCGGCCCACCTTTCACTTCCAGCACGTTCCAAGAATTTCTGAAAACATGGTGTGTTAGGCACAGATTATCTTCTGGTGCGTATCCCCAATCCAATGGCAGGGCAGAGCTCGCAGTAAAAACTGCAAAGAGGATTGTGAAAGGAAACACAGGCCCCCACGGTTCCTTGGACAATGACAGTGTTGCCCGGGCCATCTTGCAGTATCGGAATACCCCAATCCAAAGCATTGGCCTATCACCGGCTCAATTATTACTTCACCGTCGACTACGTGACTCCATCCCTTCACAGCCAATCCTCTACAAGCCTCATCCTGAATAGGTGTCAGCGGCACAACATCGCGAGGAAATGCTCCACCACCGCAATGCAAAAATAGTAGAAAGATACAATAAACATACCCACAACCTTCCACCGTTACAAGCTGGTGACACTGTAGCCATCCAAAATCCAGTCAATCGCAGATGGAACACAACGGGCAAAATCATCAGTTCCCTACCAGATCGACAATACCGAATCGGGGTTAACGGATCCGGAAGGATCACACTTAGGAACCGCCGTTTCCTCAGAAAATGCGAACTTAAGCCTGCACCAACCCCAATACCAAGTGGAGCACTAGGACCAACAATTCCCTCAAGCGATACTACATTCTTGCATCTCCCACTATCTCCCTGTAATAGCACATACTCAGCAACCAAACCCCAACAACAAACCACACATATATCCCCACGCTTTCGATCAAGGATTCCCCGAGCTCTTTCTAGGTTACTACCACACAACAAACTAGGCCTAAAAGAGAGATACACCTCTCACACAACCCAGCCTACTCGTGGGGGGGGAGGGGAGATGTAGAATAAACAAAAGAACTGTGTTAGTCAATAACACACAACAACAACAACAATAATAATAATAGCAGCAACACTTACCAAGGGTCCAGCTTATGCACAAGACAGACACCAGATTGAGCTGGACTGAGGGCTTGTATCAAGCATATCCAATCAGGTGATGTACAAGCATATCCAATCAGGTGATTCAGCCAATCACAATCCAAGGAATAGACTGGCCCATGTGTGCACAATGGAATCTCCCATTGTGCCATAAATAGTTCTCCTCTTTCATGAGAAGTAACTTTAAACTTTGTCAAGTTATCCACAACTTGAACGCTGACCAAAAGTCCACTACACAATCCAAAAAATAATAATAATAATAATAATAATAATAATAATAATAATGATAATAATAAGGCTTTTTGCTAATCAAATTCCAGTGAAGACCAATGGTAGCTGCCAATGAGAAATCAATGGTAAGCAGCTGTTACGATAACGCAAATTCATCTGCAGTGGCTATCGAAAGAGGTGAAGAGTACTGGAAATCTGGGGAGATTTGTTGTCGTTCAAACTCCAGAGAACGCCACAAGAGAAATCTTTAATAATGTGTGACTACTCCTAGTGAGTAAATAATAACATAATAATATGATAATAATACAGCAGTGGACGATGTTGTTGTTTTCATGAGTGTTGAAATAATTTGGAAATTTTCAATGACGTCAAAATGCGCGTCATTTGCACGTTAATTTTAAATTGAATTTACTTGAGAGTCTTGTTTTTGTTTCGACTGTACAACAATGAGTAGTGTCATTGTTTTCGTCAGCGTTGAAATAATTTTATGATTTTCACTTAAACCACAAGGGGCGGTCTTCTTTCTATACGTGCAGCGTATTTGTGTTTTTATTTGATTATCGTGTATTGTTTGAATTTTTGATAGTTTATAACATTTGAAATTATAAATATTATTGCTTCATGTCCCTACACAAAATTTTATGCATTTAATTTTAGTATTTACTTCAACAGCAGGGGCGGACTGCGAGTATTACGGGCCCTCGGACTGAAAATGCAATTTTTTCCCCCAATTTTTTACAGTTAAATGCCACATATAGAGGCTGTGCAACAAGTGATCGGTGCATATTGGCTTGAATAAGAAAAAAAACTTTAGCTTAGATGGGACGATTCCTAATTTTTTCCAATTCCGATACCAGTAAAATGTTGATTAACAATTCTGATACCAAGTATGATTCCGATTCCTTGTCTGCTTAGGTTCTACCTGTATGTGTAGGGACCCCAATTTTCAGCGATCAACAGTGATCAGGGGAATCGATTACAGAAATCGATCACGGGAATCATGGAATTGTTTTGAAATGGAATCCAGTTTTGTTTTATGCAACCGTTTTCAGTGTTAACATTTTGAACCCTGACGTCAAAAGAGGTAACTAGCGAAAAAGACGATTCGTAATTAGCAAAATTACCAATTACATGGTGGGCTGAAATATCGGCCGTTTCATCCTTTTTGCTAGGTTGATATCAGCCTTTTCGGATCCAAAGGATTAAATTAATCTTTTTTCCTTTTTTTCTTTTCTTTTTTTTATATAATGCTTTAAAAAAAAACTGTCTTTTGTGTTTTTTTTTTTAAATATTTTGAAACAGTACCTTATTTCTTTTACTTGTATTCTTTGTAATATTTCTAGTTATTTACTTTTAACACCTAAAGAAGAATTTTCACATTCAATGTCTGCATTCATAAAAAATCCCGAAAAATATTCATTATCTAGATTTATTTTTTAAAAATAGTCAAGAAACTCTAGTTAGTTAGTCCCTCTCCCACTCCAAATATACTGTGTCTGTTTCACTGATTAAGTGGAGGTAGGATTCATAGATAATAAGTGTAGAGAATAGGAACGACCATTAAGACGGGACACACAAAAGAGTGACACCGTCATCTGATTAGTAGTATATATAGAGCACGCACACATGCACCGGAAGAAGAACGACGACTACGACGATAGTCGACTCGGAAACCTTACATGGCGCTACGAACAGGATTTATTTTTCAACATAATTTCTTTTGCACGATTTTTAGAGTATAATGGCGTCAGGACAACACGAGGACGGCCAATACATGCAGTTGATTCAACAAATAATAAATCTGCAAAGAGAAAACAATGAGCTTCGCGGAGGGAGTGCCTCGAGTCGGTCTAACACCAAGAAACCAGACCGGCCATGTATCGAACATGGATTCACCGACGCGGACTGGGCGCTTTTCATCGACTCGTGGGCCCGATACAAACAAATGTGCGGCCTTACCGACCCCGTGGAAATCCGCAATGAACTAAGGACAGCCTGCTCAAATGAGGTAAATAAACTTTTATTTGACTTAGTTAGGCCTGAAACCCTCAATTCTGTCACAGAGGAACAACTCTTAAGGCATATACAGTTCATTGCGGTGAAAGGTCTACACCCGGAGGTGCATAGACATAAATTTCATAACATTAGACAACAGACGGGGGAGGGACCCGCACAGTTCTTGGCAAAGCTTCGGTCCCAGGCACGGTTTTGCAATTTCACGGTTCTGTGCCCCAACGAAGACTGCCGGCAAGCCGTAAACTATTCGGAGGACATGGTAGCTGGCCAACTCATAGCTGGTCTGGCAAATGCGGAGTACCAGTGTAAATTGCTGGCCGAAGCAAATATTCTAACCACTGTGGAGCAGAAGCTTCACAGGCTGGTTAGTTTAGAAACTACAGAGACGTCTGCTCCTCAGTTGCAACGAGGCTCAGAGGGACACTCGACTTTTGGCCTACTAACAACCGAGAAAAAACCATCTCGGAAGGAGCAGCCGCTCAAAACCCCTCAGAATAGTCCTTGTGAAGGGTGTGGGAGGATCTCACACCCCAGTGGGTTAAAAGGGCGGAAGAACTGCCCGGCGAGGGGGCTAAAATGTTTTAATTGTGGCGTCACAGGCCACTTACAAAGAGTGTGCCGGAAACAGGAGAGGTCGACGGCGGAGTCAACAAACGATGCCACACGTCAATCGAATATTTTCGGCAGCAGAATGGAGGGGGCACCGGCATGTTACAATCAAAAAGGTAGAATAGCAGCAGTGCCACACCTTGCATGGAGCAGTGGTGGGTTCAGGAGAAGTCCCCCTGAGCCACCGCCCTCATTAATGGTCGATGTGTCCCTGATACCAGAGTCCCAGGCTAAATTCGGGTGTGCTTTGGATAAGGGAGTAAGCCGTCAAAAACACCGCATCCAGGCCATTGCAGATACCGGTGCCCAGACGTGTTCGAGTGGCCCAGAAATATTGAAAATATTAGGGTGCACCAGCAGGATCCTGATACCTACCACCCACAGGATACGGGGAATCACAGACGAACCCCTAGATATCAAGGGGGTGGTCCTGACTCAGATTAAGCTCGGTCAGAAGGAAACGCGACAAGTGGTCTACGTTTCAGAAAACACGTCAGGATTCTACTTGTCAGAATCGGCCCTCAAAGACCTAGGAGTAATCAATCGCGACTTCCTGCATCGAGTATCAAAGGCCGATTTATCGGCTTCAGAAAGTGGGACAGCACCGTGTGGATGTCCGAAAAGAGAATCCGTCCCGGACAAGCCAGCGAGGATCTCGTTTACCCCCACTGGAGATAATAGGGAACGGTTAGAGAAGTGGTTACGTGAACACTTTAAGTCCAGCGCATTCAACACCTGCCCCCATCAACCGTTACAAGTCATGTTAGGGAGGCCGCTGGATATAACTTTTACCCCGGGGGCGAAACCATCGGCCATACACACACCCATTCCAGTCCCTCATCACTGGAAGAAAAGGGTAAAGGATGATTTGGATCGAGATGTTGCGTTGGGTATTATCGAACCGGTACCAGCAGGCACACCTACAATCTGGTGTTCGAGGATGGTAGTCGCTCCAAAGAAAGACGGGTCACCAAGAAGGACGGTAGACCTACAAAAATTGAATGCAGCAACGATGAGAGAGACTCATCACACACCGTCCCCTTTTAATCAGGTGTCCGTGGTGCCTGCCCAAACCAAAAAGACTGTCTTGGACGCATGGAATGGGTACCATAGTCTGCCACTCTCCCCAAAAGCCCGGGACGCGACCACGTTCATAACGGAATGGGGTCGTTATCGGTATCTCAGGGCTCCCCAGGGTTTTCACGCATCCGGGGACGGGTACACGCGCCGGTTCGATGACATCACAGTTGACATGCCTCGAAAGACCCGGTGTATAGACGACACACTCCTATGGGACAGGTCCTTAGAATTGGCTTTCTGACATACTGTGGACTATATTACCCATTGTGGTAAAAGTGGGATAGTCTTTAACCCTGACAAATTTCAATTTGCTGACGATGAAGTTGAATTTGCCGGCTTTGTGATAACCTCGGACGGCGTGAAGCCAACTAAAAAAATGACGGAGGCTATTCTCAATTTCCCGACCCCAACGAGCATTACTGGTATCAGGTCCTGGTTTGGTTTAGTTAACCAGGTGTCGTATACATTTGCACAGGCCGATATAATGGCCCCTTTTCGAGAGTTGCTGCAGACAAAGAACCGTAAATTTTACTGGGATGACACATTGAATAGACTTTTCGAAGAGTCGAAGAGGAATATCGTTCAGAAAATCGAAGAAGGGGTGAAAACCTTCGATATGAACAGAGCGACCTGCCTTTCAACCGACTTCAGTAAGATTGGCATTGGGTATTTTCTGTTCCAGAAGCATTGCCAATGCCCAACGGAATTAGGTCCCAACTGTGGTAAGGACCACTGGAAGATGATTTTGGCCGGGTCTCGTTTCACGAAAGATGCAGAATCTCGTTATTCCCCTATAAACTCTAGCGCTGATTTATGGCTTGGAGTCTTGTAGGATGTTCATCCTGGGATCCCCAGACCTATTGGTCACCGTGGACCACCAGCCCCTAGTGAAAATTTTCTCGGATCAGATCCTGGAGAATATAAAAAATCCCCGCCTGTTCTCATTCAAGGAGCGGTTGTTGATGTACAGGTTCCAGATTAGGCATGTTCCTGGGAAACTCAACGCAGCACCGGACTGCACATCCCGATACCCGGCGCCATCAAGACACAGCAGACTAAAGGGCACTGACACTTCCCAGCAAATCGAGGGGAGTATACAAGCATCCATCATAGCTGCATACGCACATGACCCCAAGTTCCGAGCGATCACCTGGGATAGGATAGTCGCAGCTGCAGCCACCGATGAGGAGTGCCGAACGTTGGCGTCATACATTCAAGACGGGTTCCCAAGGTCACGCCACGAACTACCACCAGAAATCCGGCAATTCTGGCCGATGGCAGACCAACTATATTGTCTGGAAGGGGTACCCATAAAAGGGGACAAAATTTTGATACCAAAACGGTTTAGAGCCGAGGTGTTAGAGGCATTACACTCCGCCCATCAAGGGGCGAATGGTATGTTGGCTAACGCCAGACAACAGTTATTTTGGCCTGGTTTAGACGCCAGCATCCGACAAACAAGGGCGCAATGTCGGAGTTGCAATTCGATCGCCCCATCCCAGCCTAGGGAACCACTAATGCCACCCATAAACCCGGAATTCCCATTTCAAAAGACAGTCACTGACTTGCTAGATATGCACGGGAAAAGTTACATGGTATACGCGGACCGATATACCGGTTGGATTGAGGTCGCACCACTACCATCAGGAAGGGCTGCAGCGGTGTGTAACGCCCTGAGGGTTTGGTTTTGCACGTATGGTGTGCCGGAGGAAATATCATCCGATGGAGGGCCACCATTCGATTCACTAGAATACAAATCGTTCCTAGAAGACTGGGGCCTAAAAAGGTGCATATCATCTGCACATTACCCCCAGAGTAATGGCCGAGCTGAACTGGCCGTTTTTACGGCCAAAAGAATGCTGATGGACTGCGTTGATGGCTACGGACACCTACATCATGATCGGGCAGCACGGGCGATGATGACTCATAGGAATACGCCCTGTCAGGACCTTGGATTGTCGTCGGCGGAAATACTATATGGTCGAACAGTAAGGGGCCATCTCCCCGCACTTCGCAAAAAATACTGCATCCACAAGCGTTGGACGGAGACCAGAGATTTGAGAGAGAGGGCGATGGCGAAAAGGCACGTACTTAACAAAGAACAGTACAACATACACAGCCGCCCCCTCCAACAGCTCCGAGTCGGCGAGTCTGTGCAGGTGCAGAATCAGGAGGGACCAAATCCACGACGATGGGCGAAAACTGGGAGAGTCGTCGAGACAATGGGTAACAGGCAGTACAGGATACGGTTGGATGGTAGCGACAGGATCACATTACGCAATCGCTGTTTCCTCAGGAAAATCAAACCGGTCATGGATACGCCGGAGTATCCACCCACTCAACAACCCCATCAACCACCTCCCCAAACACCAAGAAGGGAGGACAGCAAACCACCGTGCAACATGCATGAGATGATGGAGGTGGAAGAAGCTGATTGTGACACATCAGAAACAGATATGGAGGTGGACCAAGATCCGATCAACCACAAGCCAATGCAGACGAGTCCGGTCCCACGACGCAGCATGAGGGTAACACGAGCACCAAGGCCACTTTCCCCTCAAATGCAAGGACCAACTCACTACTACACGGAATCCTCCAGTCACATGACCACAAAACGACGGTAGTGTGGTCACATGGTAGGGGGAGGGCATGTAGAGAATAGGAAGGACCATTAAGACGGGACACACAAAAGAGTGACACCGTCGTCTGATTAGTAGTATATATAGAGCACGCACGCACGCACCGGAAGAAGAACGACGACTACGACGATAGTCGACTCGAAAACCTTACAATAAGTTTAAACTAAAAAATGAAAAAATTATAAAAATAGCAAGATCAAAGAAATACATTTTAATAACGCATTTCTTTGGTTTCATTTCATAACTTGTTATTTTTATGAAATGTTACATTTCTCTCTTGCCGGTTAGAAATAAGGAAAAAAGTTTTCTTTTTTCAACATCGGACTAATTTAAGAGAAAGGTAATGAAAGAATCAGAAATCTAAGGTTTTAACGATGCGATTCCGATTTCCCACAAAATACATGATTCTTACGATTAACGATTCCAATAAATCGTCCCATAAAGATGTTCATCGACACATAATGAAAGTAACAACAAAGCATAATGACATGTCAAACAAAATTTCGTTTTATTACCTGCCAATCAACAGGTAAACAATGTACTAAATAATAACATTTATAATAGATATTAAAACAAATAATAGAATGTGTTAATATACGCTTTTTAAAATATTACTTACATTTTAATGCGTCTACGTTATACTATGCTTAACATTTTAATGCGTCTACGGTATACTGTACTTTACAATAATACTGAGCCAAAATTTCAAATATCAACTTTCAAGGATTACAGTAACAACATTTTACTCATTTCAGTCGAAGATTCTGCAATTTTATCAATAATTTTGTGCACTGTGTGATGCTTAGAGTTACAATAAATTTATATGCAACATATAAATATTCATACGCAGCTGCACATAGCCTGTACTCAGATAATAGTTTGAAAGCACATGACAAACAATTCTTACATGTTGTCTTGGCAGATGATTGACTAACGTTTGTATCCTCCTCCTCCTCCTCTGAATCCAAGTTGTCTGAATTATTTTCATTGTCAAATATTTTCTAGCAGCCTTTTTTTCAAGTTTTGTAGATAAAAATGAAATCAGTTCATCCTTAGTGCCACTATGTCAATTTCTAATATTGCATTAGCAATCAAACCTAGCTCAATGTTTGGTGGGGATGCCAAAATTTCAGAAAACTTGTTTAGGTCAAAGCAGGAAATTTGCTTATAGAGATTCTCATGAGACGAGGATCTAGCTCACATGCAAGAGAACACAGCATCAATAACCGCATGTATTATTATGGTATTAAACTTTCAAAACTTTCTTCTCGTCTGTGATACCTTCACATGCTGAGCGACTAGATCTGGTGGTTGAAATTGAGAAGCTATTAGGTACAAAAATCTTCACTTCTAATTTATAATTTGCAAAAGCAACAAAATCAGACATAGTTTCATAAATGCCCTTAAAATCTCTTGAGATTTTTTCAATATTTTCAGTGGCTTTGTCAATCATGCACCAAGTCTGCATGATATCCAGGCCTGGTGTCTGCAGATAATCTGACACAGATGTTGTAATTTCAAAAATGGGGAGGAGAGTTTAAAAGTCATTTCGGGGACACTTGTGCAGTACTTAAAAATATACAAATTTATTTTCTTTTGGATGTGGGGGAGGCTCGTTTTAAAACTATATCTACCTCAGTAGTTTCTTTAATTTTCGGAAATTTTTTTGTTAAAAATTATTTACTAAGTAATGTAGAGTGCGACATTACTTGTTATTTCTTTTTAACTAAATAAACTCTTTAAAAGAAGGTTTAAACACCAAAAACTTACAAAGCTAGGTAGAAAACGAAAACTTACAAAAAGCAATTTAATTTTTTTGAAACAATAAACATGTAAAAATATTTTTAAAAATATTATGGGATGTGCATTATTACCTAAAAATATACAAATTTATTTTCTTTTTTGGGGGGGAGGGGGCTCGTTTTAAAACTATATCTACCTTAATATTTTCTTTAATAATTCTATTTTTGAGCAATTATCCTCCTAAGACGTGATCCTCTTATGTCGGACATCTTTTGTTCATAAGTAACACTCGACATTACTTTTTTTTTTTTTAACTAAATAAACTCTTTAAAATAAGTTGAAAGACCAAAAACTTTCAAAGCTAGGTAGAAAACGAAAACTTAGAAAAATTAATTTAATTTTTGTAAAACAACAGTAAATAAATAAAATATTTTAAAAAAATATTATGGGATGTGTATTCTCTTTTAAAGACAATATCTTCTTCAAGAACGTTCATAAAATATGTTTTCAATCGATGTTTATTAAATAAGGGACCAGTTTTCCTACCTAGCAAAAGGGGACGAGTTTTCCGGGATCGAGTTTTCCGGAGACGAGTTTTCCAGAGACGAGTTTTCCGGGGACGAGTTTTCCTAAATTCATGTATATATAAATATATGTATGTATGTATGTATATATATATATACATATATATATATATATATATATATATATATATATATATGTATATATATACATGTATATAAATATATATATATATATGTATGTATATATATATGTGTATGTATATATATATATGTATGTATATTCAGGCAAACATTATTAAAAAATGAAAAAAAAAATAGAATCATTAAGCAAGGTATCTTTGTTGTTTTTAATAATGCTTGCCTGAATGAAGGAATGCTGCCTAAATACACTGATGTATGTATATATATATATGTATGTATATATATGTATGTATGTATATATATATATATACTAGCTGTACCCTGCCACGCGTTGCTGTGGCTCAAATTGGCGCAATGGAAAAAGTTCCAAAATGAGAAAAAGCATGTTTCTTATAGGTTTAAATTTCCATTTTGCATGGGTACAGTTTTTATTGTTCCATTTTCTTAGCTGATATAGAGATTTTCCGGTTTGGTGACTCTTGAATATGGAACATAAATTATCCATGTGAAAAAAACAGTCAGTGTGTAACTGTAAGGCCCACAATTGTAAAGATTGTTCCCTGTGATTTGTTGATGGTTATTGCAAATGACAATAAAATTGGAAAGTGCAATTTCTTTAAGTGTAATGATGTATCCGGTGGAATCATAGGAATGCATGGAATGAAGATATATTCATCTGTGAAAGGTCCTGTTAATATTGTTGTTTCTATGATATTGTTTGTTAATTTTTTTTTACTGCAAGCTATGTGCCATTGCAAAGCTTGGATTGGTTTATATTTCACAACATGATAATTAGTACACCAAATTTCAGTTGCAATACATGCGGTGGCATCCCTGGCAAATATAACTGTTGGATAATTAGCCACTTTATCTGCTTTCAAAACAGTGTCGATGGATTTGTATTTGACTACCTCACTTGGAATTTTACATTGAATAATGGCGTTAAGTTCATGGGCATCTTTGTATTGACCTGCAAGAATAGCTCATTCACTCAGTCAAATGGAATTCTTATAATTTGAATATCTGCAAAAACCTTTTAAACTAACTATTCTTTTTATGAAATAAAATTACAGAAATTACAAAAGTTAAAAGTCAAAGAATTTTGCCCTTAACTCTGACCAGCTAGCACTTTTTCGTACCCAATTTCCCACAAGTGATGCAAAAGTTTTTGTGCGGATCGAACAGTCTGCAACTGTACATGCATATTTTGAGTTAAGTGTAATGTCTTCACATGGAAAAAAAAGTAGAGTATTTGAGGCAAGCATTTATTTCATCTGCTGGTGTTGATTGAAGAATAACAGGTAACATTTGTCTGAAATCTCCTGCAAGCAATATTGCTGCATTCCCAAATGGTCTGAAATTGCCACGCAAATCTTGCAAGGATCGACCAAGAGCCTCAAGTGATTTTTTGCGTACCATTGCGCATTCATCCTAAACAATAAATTTGCATTTCTACAATATTTTTCCCCATATTGGATGTTTTGGAGATGTCGAACATGAGATTTTTGAAAAATTGAATGTTTTAAAGTAGAATAAATAATTCTTCTACTTGGCAACAAGGTCGCAGGTATTCCTCATACAGCAAGGGCTAAGGCTATGTCATTTTGTTACCAAATGGCTGCCAAAATCAATTTAATTAGAAAGGTTTTACCAGTTACTTCTGGTGCTGTTCAAGGTAGCAGTAATTTCCAAATAAGTTCTATTCTCACAGTCAGTAAATTAGGTGACTAAAATAGGATTTATCCATGTTTTGACAATGCCTTATTCACTGTAATTAATTTAGGAGACTAAAATAGGATGAGGAATTAGAGATGGACAGATAGAGAGGAAGATATATAGATAGAAAAGAGACAGTGAGAGGAAAATAGAGAAAGAGAAGGAGATAGAGAGATAAAGGGATTGATAGATAAACAGAGAGAGGGGGAGAGTTAGAAACAGAGAGGGATGAGACAGAGGAAAGGAGAGAGATAGAGGGAGTTAGAGAGAGAAAGGGGCTCAAAGAGAGATGGAGAGGGTGATATAGAGAGAAAGATAGATTGAGAGAGGGAAAGGGAGAGATGGATAGAGAAAGATATTGAGAGAGGGGGAGAGAAACAGAAGGTGAACTACACCTCACTGTTTTTTTCCTCGTTCAGTAGAGAAGAAATATTTCGAGACTGAGGCAATTTTAATGTTTTGTTATTATCCAGAGTACCCCTTTTTTGGGGGGGGGGCTAGATTTTCCTCGCATTAGAAACCGACTGGGTTATCTGTACTTTCACTTAACAAATTAATAGAAGAAAAACATATTGTAAAATTTGAATTTAACAGGAAAATACTATTTTAAAAAATAGCACGGTAACATAAGTGCCACTTTAGGTACTCCTTGGGCGTTGAATTCCATGGCGACCAGCATAATTATTTAATCGCCACTCCCTTAGCCCCCCACAGTCAAGGCTTATGCATGCGCATGTAACATTTTTTTTATTTACTGACGTTGGCTTAGTAACTAAACGATTTATTGATAATTTCGTAACCCTTAAACGCATGCCGGAAAATTTAAATTGGTTCATTATTGTTGTAATGAAAAAAAAAAAAGTTTCATTCAACACAAAACCAAAAACACATATTAATGATAAATGATTTATTATTCTATTCATTGAAATTTACTAATTTTTAAATAAAAAAGTAAAAAAAAAAATTTAATAAAAAAATAGTTGCTTATGTGCGCATAAACAACTTGTTTTTTTTTTAGATTAGGTCCACCTTATAATCACCCCCCCCCCAACCTCCTCATCTTAAGAACAGCTTCCGGAATAAACACCACTTTTGGAGGGGGGGACTATTTGCAAAATTTAACTGATATTTGTTGTCAGCATACCCACCAGAAAATACTATTAAAAAAAACAAAAGGAGAGGTTCAGTGCCCGTGGCAGAGAAGTAGATTTATTTATCAATAAAAGTTGCGGAGAAGTAAATGTATTTATCAATAAAAGTCGTCATTTAAAAAAGAAAATTGTGGCGGTGGGCCTAAATGTTTTCACACTATTCAACAATTTGTTCATCCGCGCATGTAAATTAAAAAATATTTGTAAAAGTGAGAAGTTATCAGTAAATGATTTAGTTTTTTTTTTAATTTATTTTTTTATTTTTTTTTTTTTTTACATTAGGTCCACCTCCACAAATGTTAAGAACAGCTTTCAGAATAAACACCCCCAACCTCTCCATGTTAACAACGGATTTCGGAATAAACACCATTGGGGGGGGGATATTTAAAAAAACAAGTCGATAAAAGTCGTCATTTAAAAAGAAATTTAAAATCAAATGTTTGTAAAAGTGAGAGATTATTAATAAATGTTTAGTAACATTTTTCGGTGCTAATGCAGAGAGTGATCCGTGCTATTTTTTAAATCGTGTTTTTTTTTTTAATCAATTGCAAGGTTAAAGTACAGAATAGGTACAAAACACCCTCCCCTCCCCATGTTAAGAATGGCTTTTTAAATAATAACGTTATTATTTCAGCATGGATCACTCTCTGCATGAGAATATTCATAAAAAGTAAAACTTTTTTCAAAATAAATAAATAAATACATGTTTATAAATGTGACAAATAATCGTTTAGTTACGGCAACGTCAGTAAATAAAATATGTTAAGGGAGCGACTATTATTTTTTTCTACTGGTCGCCATGGAACTCAACGCCCAAGGAGTACCAAAATGTAATTTTTTTTGTCAAATAAATAAATTTCAAGCAATTTTGCAATAAATAATAGATAGCAACTTTGTTAATTTTACGACTCGCCCCAGCATATTATAAACACCCTAACTTCCCCATGTTAAGAACGGCTTTCGAGGTTTATGGAAGGGCGTTTTGTTTTGGTTTTTTTTAACATGGGGGGGGGTGTAAGGGTTTTTATAATACGTTGAGACATGTCGTAAAAATGAAACAGTTTAGAAAAAGTTAAAACAAACTTTTTTATGTAAACAATGCCGTGAAAATAAACTAAACAATTAAAACGTAATGTTTCATGAGTGAAAAGCCTTAACATAAATAAAATTAAAAAAATTGGTAAGTACATAAATGAATT
The DNA here is from genome assembly GCF_053919585.1 of Euprymna scolopes. Classification (NCBI taxonomy): domain Eukaryota; kingdom Metazoa; phylum Mollusca; class Cephalopoda; order Sepiida; family Sepiolidae; genus Euprymna; species Euprymna scolopes. The sequence goes on along the minus strand of NC_136499.1, from coordinate 79,163,358 downwards.
TAAATTTTTTAAATATGGGATTATTATTATTTTTTTGTGTGTGTGTGTGTGTGTGTGCTAATGCAGAGAGTGATCCGCGCTATTTTTTAAAAATCGTTTTCCACGTTTAATTAAAGTTTTATGATATGTTTTTATTCAATTGTAAGGTTAAAGTACAGAATAGGTACAAAACACCCTCACTTCCCCATGTTAAGAATAGCTTTTTAAATAATAACATTATTATTTCAGCACGGATCACTCTCTGCATGAGTAAGTTTTTTTGTTTTGTTTTTTTTACTTATCGAGTTAACAGAAAATGAAATCTTTCGTCAATTCGTGGCTGTGAAATGAATCGAACCGGAAGTTCAGTTTTACAACAGAACAGATTCGCAGTAACGGTTAAAAAATATATTTATTTTATTTAATAATTTAATAATTCGCGAGGTAAATTTATTTCAATAACATAAAAACATACCTCGACTCTAAAGATGGGTTGTCTGAAAATTTCAAATAAATTGGTAACATAGAAACAGGGTTTTATTATTTTAGAACGAACCAACATTTACATTTTTATATATATAGATATATTGTGTGTCAGGTCATGTCATATGCTACTGGTACCATGTAACCCAGTACTACCTGCCTCATGGTCGTGTCACTAACGACTAAACTGGTTCCCCCACCAGACTTGTTTGGTGAGGAGGGTGGCTAGTCTCCCTGAAGGATTAAATACAGGACCTTACAAAGGGCGAATGAATGTATGTATATATATATATATATGTATATGTATATGTGTGTGTATGTGTGTATATATATGATATGTATGTGTATGTGTGTATATATATGTATATGTATATATATGTATATATGTGTATGTGTATATATATGTATATATATGTATATATATATGTATGTGTATATATATGTATATATATGTATATGTGTATGTATGTGTATATATATGTGTATATGTATATATGTATATGTGTATGTGTATATATGTATATGTATGTATATGTGTATATATGTATGGATATATCAATTTGTATATGTATGTATGTGTATATATGTATGTATATGTATATGTGTATATATGTATGTATATGTATATATATTTGTATCGAGCCATTTGAAACGCTGTTCTTTTCATTTGGATTTTTCATCTTATTCTATGTATTTTTTTTTGTCAAACTCATTGAATTGTACCCATCACCTTCATCCTGATCATTGAGGATATAATATATGACTTTTGGAACGCTCCTTCATGTGTATTTTACATGTATGCGCATGTGTATGTGTGTGTATTCATATGTAAGTACATGCTTATAACGTGTGTCTCTATATGTGTATGTTTGCATGTGTGTCTACATGCGTATGTATGTTTGCACGCATTCTGTGTGTGTGCATGCATGTGTTTATTTCCATGTGTGCGTGGGTGGAGAGGGCTCCCGTAAGGCGTAGTGAAGGCAACCCCTCTAGGAGAAGCAAATCTCTGATTTAAAACACCATAAAGCGGGAGACCAGTACCCGCAGTAAGCTGATCTGCAGTTTAACTTGTTGCTGGCTATCTTGCTTTTGCTTGTTGCTGGACCTCAATATTTTGAACTGAGAGAGAGAGACTTAGCTGTCGTACAAAACTAAATCTCTGTAACATCATCTGTGTATAGATACTCCCTCAGGCATTTTTCTATAAAATAGTCCTATAGCAATGAAAAGTTGTGACGCGTGTAGGCTTGAAATGCTAGAAGCATGTAATAAATAATATGCTATCATTATATGTATCCGTGTGTGTATGTAGGTATATGTGTACATATGTTTTATATGTACTTGTGTATGTATATATATACATCTATGTGTATATGTATGTATATATGTATATATGTTTGTGTGTGTTTGTATGTATATATGTATATATATGTTTGTTTGTGTATGTATGTAAATGTATGTGTATCTATGCATATGTGTATGTTTGTGTATAAATGCATAGATATGTATGCATATGTATAAGTATTTAAATGCATGTGTATGTATATGTGCATATATGTGTACATATTTGTATGGGTATATGTATGTATATGTGTGTTTACATTTGTATATTTGTGTGTGTATATATGCGTATGTATTTGAGTATGCATGCATGTGTGTATGTGTATGTATTATTTATTGTGTGTATGTATATATGTATATATGTGTGCATATTTATGGATATATGTGTGTGTATGTATGTGTGTGTGTGTATGCGTGTACGTATATACATATATATATATAGCAATGACCGTCTTCAGTGGCATGTCTGCTTGAGTGTGTGAATTCGGCGGTACCACAAAAAATTTTTTTAAAAACTGTTTAAAAAATAAATAAATAAAAACATAAAAATAAATAAAAAGTTATGTTAGGGCTCATGGACTTTAAATGTCTTAGGGAGTGGCATTCGTCTGACAAGACGTTGAAATAATCATATATATATGTATGTATATATGTATGTATATATATGTGATGATGATATATGTGTGTGTATATATACGTATGTACATATATATATAAATATATGTATGCATATATATGTATAAATATATATATAAATATATATATGTATATATATATATGTATATATATAAATATATATATATATATGTATATATATGTATATGTATATATATGTATATATATGTATATATGTATATATATACACACTCATGTATACACATATATATGTGTGTGTATATATATATGTATATATTTGTATATATATATATGTGTATACATATGTATATATATGTATGTATATATACAATTATCCACCAAATGTGTATATATATGTGTATATATATATGTATGTATATGTATATGTGTATATATATGTATATATATATGTATATATATATATATATATGCATATATATATATATATATATATATATATATATATACTAGCTGTACCCTGCCACGTGTTGCTGTGGCTCAAATTGGCGCAATGGAAAAAGTTCCAAAATGAGAAAAAGCATGTTTCTTATAGGTTTAATTTTCGTATGGGTACACAGTTTTTGTTGTTCCATTTTCTTAGCTTATATAGAGATTTTCAGGTTTGATTACTCTTGAATATGTAACATAAATTGTCCATGTGAAAAAACAGTCAGTGTGTAACTGTAAGGCCCACAATTGTAAAGATTGTTCCCTGTGATTTGTTGATGGTTATTGCAAATGACAATAAAATTGGAAAGTGCAATTTCTTTAAGTGTAATAATGTATCCGGTGGAATCATAGGAATGCATGGAATGAAGATATATTCATCTGTGAAAGGTCCTGTTAAGACTGTTGTTTCTATGATATTGTTTATTAATTTTTTTTACTGCAAGCCATGTGCCATTGCAAAGCTTGGATTGGTTTATATTTCACAACATGATAATTAGTACACCAAATTTCAGTTGCAATACATGCGGTGGCATTCCTGGCAAATATAGCTGTTGGATAATTAACCACTTTATTTGCTTTCACAACAGTGTCAATGGATTTGTATTTGACTACCCTACTTGGAATTTTACATTGAATAATAGCGTTAAGTTCATGGACGTCTTTGTATTGAGCTGCAAGAATAGCTCGTTCACTCAGTCAAATGGAATTCTTATAATTTGAATATCTGCACAAACCTTTTAAACTAACTGTTCTTTTGATGTAATAAAATTACAGAAGTTAAAAGTCAAAGAATTTTGACCTTAACTCTGATCAGCCGGCACTTTTTTGTACCCAGTTTCCCACAAGTGATGTCAAAAATTTTTGTGCGGATCGAACAGTCTGCAACTGGACATGCATATTTTGAGTTAAGTTTAATGTCTTCACATGGAATAAAAAAGTAGAGTATTTGAGGCAAGCATTTATTTCATCTGCTGGTGTTGATTGAAGAATAACAGGTAACATTTGTCTGAAATCTTCTGCAAGCAATATTACTGCATTCCCAAATGGTCTGAAATTGCCATGCAAATCTTGCAAGGATCGACCAAGAGCCTCAAGTGATTTTTTGCGTACCATTGCGCATTCATCCTAAACAATAAATTTGCATTTCTACAATATTTTTCCCCATATTGGATGTTTTGGAGATGTCGAACATGAGATTTTCGAAAAATTGAATGTTTCAAAGTAGAATAAATAATTCTTCTACTTGGCAACAAGGTCGCAGGTATTCCTCATGCAGCAAGGGCTAAGGCTATGTCATTTTGTTACCGAATGGGTGCCAAAATCAATTTAATTAGAAAGGTTTTACCAGTTACTTCTGGTGCTGTTCAAGGTAGCAGTAATTTCCAAATAAGTTCTATTCTCACAGTCAGTAAATTAGGTGACTAAAATAGGATTTATCCATGTTTTGACAATGCCTTATTCACTGTAATTAATATAGGAGACTAAAATAGGATGAAGGATTAGAGATGGACAGTTAGAGAGGAAGATATATAGATTGAAAAGAGAATGTGAGAGGAAAATAGAGAAAGAGAAGGAGATAGAGAGATAAAGGGATTGATAGATAAACAGAGAGAGGGGGTGAGTTAGAAACAGAGAGGGATGAGACAGAGGAAAGGAGAGAGATAGAGGGAGTTAGAGAGAGAAAGGGGCTAAAAGAGAGATGGAGAGGGTGATATAGAGAGAAAGATAGATTGAGAGAGGGAAAGAGAAAGATGGATAGAGAAATATTAAGAAAGGAAGAGAGGGGGAGAGAAACAGAAGGTGAACTACACCTCACCGTTTTTTTCCTCGTTCAGTAGAGAAAAAATCTTTCAAGACTGAGGCAATTTTAATTTTTTGTTACTATCCAGAGTACCCCCCTTTTTTTTTCGGGAGCTAGATTTTTCCACACATTAGAAACCGACCGGGTTGTCTGTACTTTAACCTCACAAATTAATAAAAGAAAAAGATATTGTAAAATTTGAATTTAACGTGAAAAAAAATAGCACGTTAACACAAGTGCATAAGTGCCACTTTAGGTACTCCTTGAGCGTTGAGTTCCATGGCGACCAGCATAATTATTTAATGGTCGCTCCTTAGCCCCCCCCCCTAGTCAAGGCTAATGCATGCACACGTAACATTTTTTTATTTACTGATATTGGCTTGGTAACTAAACGATTTATTGATAATTTCGTAACCGCGCGCCG